>NC_087174.1:13408327-13415827 GCF_035594125.1 Scylla paramamosain | reverse complement strand
TGGAGTAATAGTTGAGATAAGTGGCGCATTTTTAATTAAGACACTACTATGTAAAAATAGAGTGTGTCAGGCCTGCGTCTGCTGTCTCTCACTCAGTCTCACCTGGATTCAGTGTAATATTTTTTTTGCATTTGTTTTATTTGTTATTAATGGAGAAGTGGGATTTTGTGAAGCAATAGGAAAACATTTTAACTAAAGACTGTTGTGTAAAAGTAGAATTCATCAGTCACTTCTTCTCGCTCCTCTCACTCACACTAGGCATACACCGTTTGGCAAGCACACAGTCTCATCTTTTTTTGTATTTGTTTAGTTTAATGGAAATGGAGAAGTAGAGTTTTGTGGTGCAATAGGAAAGCATTTTAATTAAAGTATCATTGTGTAAAAGCAGAAAATATCCGTCCCTGCTTCTCGCGCCTCTCACCTGTACTAGGCATATCGCATTTAGCAAGCACACAATTGCACCTTTTTTCCACTCTCTTGGCTCACCTTGACACCGCCGCCCTGCCCTGACGCCTGTGCTCTAGTAATCGGAGCGACTGTGAGGCAACACCATGAGCGCCACCACCACTAGCACCCCGCAACACCTCCTGATGGGTTGCGTGTGCCCAGGCCTGCATGGCTGCTTGAATTCGGGTGCTTGGTGAGGCGTTTTTTTTGGCGAGCAGGTGAATGGACGGGTGGGTCAGCGGGAGGGAGGGACAGGAAGGCGTGGCTCGGCTGTCTGCGGCGTTATAAGGCGGTGGTGGTGAAGGCGTAGCACCATTCCCGCCCTTGCCGCCCTCTCACCTCCGCCCTCGCCGCCCTCACACCACCGCTACCGCCAACACCATGAAGTGCTTCGTGAGTTGTCTAGTTATCTAGGTGTTGGTTGTATGAGTATATGGGTATCTTGGGTTTTCCTCCTCGTCCTCGTCTTCCTTTTCTTCGTCCTCCTACTCATATTTCTTCTACTCGTGTTGAAATCCTGGACCTGGACAGGGCTAGCGTGTATCAGTGTATCCAGCTTCAGTCTCCTTCGCTACCATGTCCCCAGTTTCAGCTTCCCTGCCATCATGTCCCCATCCTCAGTCTCCCACACAACCATGTTCCTCAGCTTCATTTTCCCCCAACTGCTATGTTCTTCAGCTTCAGTCTTCCCCACCACCGTGCCCCAATCCCCGGCCTTCCCATTAGCTTTAGGCTCCCCACATTTGTGTCCCCTGCTGTAGGTTTCCCCACCACCATGTCCTCACCCACAGTCTCCTCCACCACCACGCCCAGGTATCTGTCTGACCCCTGTATATAACTTGATCAACAGTCATGCTTTCCTCTCCCTTTCCTTGGTTCGCTTCTCTTAGCTGCCCCTCAGAACTCACGCCCCCTCTCTCCAAAGTGTCTCCCTGCCAGACTTCTTCCTCCTGCCCTTCACATCCTCACATGTCCCATCACTCTTTTTGCGCCCCGCCCACTCATTCCGTCGCCCCTGCAGGTGCTTGCTCTGCTCGGCCTGGTCGCCCTGGTCGCCGCACGCCCCGAAAATGTGTTCGACCTGGACTTGGACGACATCCACCAGGACATGGACATCTCTGACGACACCACCATCACCGGCACCTACCGCTGGAGGTCCCCCGAGGGCGACGAGTACTTCGTGCGCTACATCGCCGACGAGGACGGCTACCGCGTGTTGGAGTCCAACGCCGTGCCCGTCACCGCCGACGGCACGCCCGCCAACGGCGCCCAGGGAGCCTTCTCCTCCGAGGAGGACGACGACAGCCGATTTGATTAAGTTCCTCAACGACCAGACCGACCACCACGCTCGACGACCTCTCCAATCACACGGCCCGCAGGAACCAGACTGTCTCCACGCGCCGCCGCCGCGCCTGTGCCTGCAGCCTTCCTCTCCCCTGAGGCATGACGCGCGGCACAGCATCCTGGCGCCTCGACGACCAGCAGGCCGCGGTGCCACATCCTCCCGCTATTGTTTTTTCTTCCTCTTACTGTCTTCTTCAGTATTTTTAGGAAATATACTTTCCGAAAACCAACTTCCTTGTTTCCCTGAGACGAAGCTCCTGTTCCTCTGCTCTCATGCCCTGCCGCCCCCGCACCCGTCCCTGACCTGGTCGAGCACACTCGGGTAACACACAGACAAGTGTCCCCGTCTTGCCTCAAGGTCACTCATGACATGACTGTACCGCCTCGCATCCTAACGCATCAACGCAGCGACACGCTCACTGACTCAGCCTCCCACTGCAAGGTCTAGTCCTCGGCCTTGTCTCACTCCAGGCGGCGCAGGGCGAGCCAAGCTTGACCTCTCCTCACACACAGATCAGGTTGCTTAGATTCTCTTAATTACCTGTCCACCACCACCACCGCTGCTACCAGCACTACCACCACCACTGCCACTGTGTGTGTGTGTGTGTGTGTGTGTGTGTGTGTGTGTTTGTGTGTGTATGATTTGTCAGTGGCCTTACGTCAGAAGACGGTTCACACAAATGCCTACAACATGCAATGTCCCCAGGCGGTCACCCATCCAAGAACTAACCAGACCCAGCGTTGCTTAACCTCGCTGGTCGGACGAGAAGCTGTTTGTTCAACATGGTCTGGTCATTGAGGCTGGTGGCGCTCCGGGAGGGAACAAGCACGCTGGAGAGACTATCTTCTTTGAAACAGACTAACGCCCTGCTCTTCACCAGATACCGCCAATCACCTACATTTCTCCTCATACTCTTCATTCTCTCTCTCTCTCTCTCTCTCTCTCTCTCTCTCTCTCTCTCTCTCTCTCTCTCTCTCTCTCTCTCTCTCTCTCTCTCTCTCTCTCTCTCTCTCTCTCTCTCTCTCTCTCTCTCTCTCTCTCTCTCTCTCTCTCTCTCTCTCAGACACACACACACACACACACACACACACACACACACACACACACACACACACACACACACACACACACACACACACACACACACACACACACGCACACAGGAATGCACAGAAAGGCGTAAATCTCAATATATTACACGTTTATTCATCTTGAACACCTCAACAGTTATTCCGTACATCATTATAAACCTCTGGAGGGGTGGAGGGCACTGGCCTAGCTGGGGCTGGGCGGGTCGTGGCTAAACAGTGTCATGGAAGTCGCCTGTCTCCTCTGAGGACACGAAGGCGCCCTGGTTGCCATCTGCTCTCACGCCGGCGGCACTGACTAGCACGGCGTTGGTGTCCACGATTCTGAAGCCGTCCTGGCAGTCACACACTGCACGAAGTACTGCACGCCCTCGGGGGACACTCAATTGTTGGGTGAAGGGTAAGGGGCTGTTGAGTTGTGACAAGGAGGGAGGAAATAAAGGTAAAAAGAAGGGAAAAATAGATGAGAAGGAGGATGAGGACGATGGAGAGAAGAGAAAGTGAGGTCAAGGAGGAGGAGGAAAAACAAGGTGGTTGAGGAGGAGGACGAAGAGAAAACTAAGCTCGAGGAAGAGGATAGGAAAACTGATCTTAGGGAGAAGGAGAGAGAGAGAGAGAGAGAGAGAGACAGAGAGAGAGAGAGAGAGAGAGAGAGAGAGAGAGAGAGAGAGAGAGAGAGAGAGAGAGAGAGAGAGAGAGAGAGAGAGAAGCTTGAAGAAAAGGAAAGCTAAGATCAAGGAAGAGGAAAGAAAAAAAATCTAAGCTTGTGAAGGAGGAGGAGGAGGAAGGAGGAGTAAGAAGACGACGCACGTCCCACTTGCACTGGCCGGAAGTGTGGTGGTTGTAGTTCACGCCCTAGTGTTGGTGAATGTCGTCCAGCTCGATGTCCATGGTTGACTCAGAATGGGAAGAGACCAGAGTGACCAGGGCGAGGAGGGAGAGTACCTGTCGAAGGGGTAGGAGGAAGGGAGGAGGTAGTGAGGTGAGGAGGTAATGAGGAGGGGAGAACAGGCTGAGGAAGCGATGAGGTGGTGAGGAGGGGAGGCTGAGAGGCTGGTGAGGTGAGGTTGAGGCGGTGAAGCTAGGATGAGTTTTCTTGGTGAGCAGGTGAATGGACTGGTGGGTCAGCGGGAGGGAGGTAAAGGAAGGCGTGGCTGGGCTGTCTGCGGTGTTATAAGGCGGCGGTGGTGATGGCTTGGCACCATTCGAGCTCTCGCCGCAGTCACTACCGCCCTCGCCACTTCCACAACCATGAAGTGCTTCGTGAGTTGTCAGCGTGTTATTTGTTTGAGTATATGTGTATCTTGGGTTTCCTACACTTCTTTTTCCTCGTCCTCCTCTCTTCCTTGTGTTCTCCATATCCATGCTCCAACTTCAGTCTCCGCGCTACCAGGAGCCCGTTTTCAGCCTCCTCCACCACTATGCTCCCATCTTCAAGTCTCACCATCTACCATGTGCCCAGTTTCAGCGTCCCTTAGTCATCACGCCCCCATCCTTAGCTTCCCCCACCACTACGTTCCCCAGCTTTATTTTCCCCCATCCACCATGTTCTCCAGCATTAGTCTTCCCCACCACCATGCACCCATCCCCACTCTTCCCCAACTACCGATCCCTTAGCTTTAGGTTCTCCCACATCTTTCTTCCTAGCTTTAGTCTTCCCCACATCTATGCCACTATGCTGCAGGCTTCCACACCACCATGTTGCCGCTCACAGCCACCCGGTACTGCTGCGCCCAGGTATCTGTCTGACCCCTGTAAGTAACTTGATCAACAGTCATGCTTTCCTTTCTATTTCCTTGGCTCGCTTCTCTTAGTTGCCTCTCAGAACTGAAGCCCCCTCTCTCCCAAGTGCCTCTCTGCCAAACTTCCTCCTGTCTTTCACATCCCCACACGTCCCCTCACCCACTCATCCCGCCGCCCCTGCAGGTGCTTGCTCTGCTCGGCCTGGTCGCCCTGGTCGCCGCACGCCCCGACAGCGTGTTTGACCTGGACCTGGACGACATCCACCAGGACATGGACATCTCCGACGGCGCCACCATCACCGGCACCTACCGCTGGAGGTCCCCCGAGGGTGACGAGTACTTTGTGCGCTACATCGCCGACGAGGACGGCTATCGCGTGCTGGAGTCCAACGCCGTGCCCGTCACCGCCGACGGCACGCCTGCCAACGGCGCCCAGGGATCCTTCTCCTCCGAGGAGGACGACGACAGCCGATTTGATTAACTTCCTCAACGACCAGGCCGACCACCACGCTCGACGACCTCTCCAATCACACGGCACGCAGGAACCAGACTGTCTCTACGCGCCGCCGCCGCGCCTGTTCCTGCAGTTTTCCTCTTTCCTGAGGCATGACGCGCGTCCCGCGGCTCAGCGTCCTGAGCCTCGCCGAGCGATAGACCGGGGTACCACATCCTCCCGCTATTGTTTTTTCTTCCTCTTACTGTCTTCTTCAGTATTTATAGGAAATATACTTTCCGAAAACCAACTTCCTTGTTTCCCTGAGACGAAGCTCCTGTTCCCCTGCTCTCATGCCCTGCCACCCCCGCCCCCGTCCCTGACCTGGTTGAGCACACTCGGGTAACACACAGACAAGTGTCCCCGTCTTGCCTCAAGATCACTGATCACATGACTGTACCGCCTTGCATCCTAACGCTTCAACGTAGCGCAGCCTCCCTCATCAAGGTCTGGTCCTCTCAGCCTTGTCTCACTTCAGTCGGCGCAGGGCGAGCCAAGCTTGACCTCTCCGCCTCACACACAGATCAAGTTGTTTAGACTCTCTTAACCACCTGTCCACCACCGCCACCACCACCACCTTCACCACCACCATCACTACCACCACCACCGTCTGTGTGTGTGTGTGTGTGTGTGTGTGTGTAAGATTTGTCAGTGGCCTTATGTCAGAAGACAGTCTGCAGAAATGCGTACAACATCCATTGTCCCCAGATGGTCACCCATCCAAGAACTAAACAAACCCAGCGTTGCTTAACCTCTCTGATCGGACGAGAAGCGGTTTGTTAAATATGGTTTGGTCATTGAGGCTGGTGGCGCTCCGGAAGGGAACAAAGAGCTGGAAAGACTATCTTCTTTGAAACAGACTAACGCCCTGCTTTTCACGAGATGCCGCCAATCACCCACATTCTCTCTCTCTCTCTCTCTCTCTCTCTCTCTCTCTCTCTCTCTCTCTCTCTCTCTCTCTCTCTCCTCTCTCTCTCTCTCTCTCTCTCTCTCTCTCTTTTTCTCTCTCTTTCTCCTCTCTCTCTCTCTTTCACACACACACACACACACACACACATACAGAAATGCACAGAAAGGCGTAAATCTCAATATATTACACATTTATTCATCTTGAACACCTCAATAATTATTCCGTACATCATCATAAACCTGTGGACGGTTCGGGGACATTTGGTCTAGCTGGGGCGGGTCGTGGCTAAACAGTCCCGTGGAAGTCATGGAAGTCGTCTGTCTCCTCTGAGGACACGAAGGAGCCCTGGTTGCCGTCCGCCCTCACGCCGGCGGCACTGATGGGCACGGCGTTGGTGTCCACGATTCTGAAGCCGTCCTCGTCAGCCACGTACTGCACGAAGTACTGAACGCCCTCGGGAGACACCCAGCTGTGGGGTGAGGGGAGGTGGGGGTTTAGATTGTGGAGTTGAGGTAGGGAGGGAATGGAGTAAAGGAGGGGGAAACAGGAAGAGAGCGAAGATGAGAAGGAGGATGAGGACGAGAGAGAGAAAAGAAAGTGAGGTCGAGTCGGAGGAGGAGGAAAAATATGGTGGTGGTGATGTAGGAAGGGCGGGAGAAAACTAAGCTTGGGGAAGAGGAAGGGAAAACTGATCTTGAGGAGGAGAGGAGGAGGAGAAGGAGGAAAAGAGAAAAAATGTTTAAGGAATAGGAAAGGAAAAAATCAAGGAACATAAGAGCTAAAGGAAAAAGAAAACTAAGCTTGTGAAGAAGGAGGAGGAGGAAGAACGAGCAGACGACGACGCACGCACGCACGCCCCACCTGTATTGTCCGGTGAAGGTGTTGTGGTCGTAGTCCACGTCCTGGTCGTGATGGATGTCGTCCAGGTCGATGTCCATGGTTGACTCAGGGCGGGCGGCGACCAGAGCGACCAGGGCGAGGAGGGAGAGTACCTGGTGGAGGGAGAAAAGGAGGAAGTGAGAAGGTAGTAAGGTGAAGAGGGGAGGAGGTGAAGGAGGATGTGAGGCTGATGCAATGAGGTGGTGAAGTGAGGAGGGAAGATGGAAGTGATGAAGGGTTGAGGAAATGATGAGATGGTGAGATGATGGGGTGAAGAGATGAGGTGGTGAGAAGGGGAGGAGGCAAGGCTAAGGTGGTGGTGAGGTGGATAAGTGATGAGATGAAGAGGTGGTGAGGTGGGGAGGTGGTGAGATGAAGAGGTGGTGAGGGTTGGTAAGTGATGAGATGAAGAGGTGGTGAGATGGGGAGGTGGTGAGATGAAGAGGTGGTAAGAGGAGATGGTGATGAGGTAGTGGGATGATGAGGTGAGGAGATGACTCGTTGCTGCCCGTGACGTAAGTACTTTGACTAAGACTAATAGATAACTTTGATAAGACTGATTGACTGACTCGATGATTGATTGAGTTGCAGCAGTG
>NC_087174.1:13388327-13395827 GCF_035594125.1 Scylla paramamosain | reverse complement strand
AGGGGGATGGATAGATTAGGCTAGCTTAGTGATGAATAGGGGACAGAAGACTTGTTTTTGTAATAGAATGGGGAGAAAATGATAAGGAAGGGGAGAGGAAGAGAGGAATGGGGTGAGTCTTGAGTTGAGGAATGATAGGAAGGTTGAGTTAAGGGTTACGTTAAGGGTTGAATGAAGAGATAATGGTGGAAATTGAACTAAGGGTTGAGTTAAAGGTTGAGCCAGAGTATATGAGTGGAGAACTGTGTTGAAGGTTGAGTTGAATTTTGAAAGGGGAGAGAAAACTAGTTACTAAATAAAGGAAAGAAAAGTATTGAGAGAGCTTTTTTTTTTTTATATGTATATAGGAAACACCCCTTGCTTTCTGGGGATGTCTAGCTGAAGTGGAGAGGGAGAAATGGGGTGAATAAAGGCTTGAGTTGGGGAGTAAAGGGGAATTTAGTAAGGAATAAAGAGGGAAATGAGTTAAAGTATAAAAAGGAAATTTGAGTTAAGGAATAAAGGGGATATTGAGTGAAGGGCTGAATTAATGAATGCAAGGGGAGAACAAACTAGCTTTTAGGGGAGAGAGAGGACCAGGTATTAAGGGATGGGAGAAGAAGAGAGCTATTTAACGTAAGGAGGGAGAGGGGAGACTAGTTATTAAATGGATGGGGCGAGAAAAAGATTTATATGAGGCATGAAGGGGGAGAGGAGACTGCTCATTAAGGGGATGGGGAGAAGAAGGGAGTTATTTAAGATATGGAGGAGGAAAGCAGACTAGTTATTAAGTGGATGGGGAGATGAAAAGAGTTATTTAAAGCATGAAGGGTTAGAGGAGACTACATATTAAGGGGATGGGGAGAGAAAAAAGAGACAGCAGACTAATTCATACTGGGAAGGGAGAAAGATGGTTAAAGATCACACTAGCTGAGAGGGACAAAGAAATGAGGAACGGGTACCTGTTTCCTACGCTCGGGACTCACCTGTAGGAGCCGGTGTAGGTGTTGGCCTCGTCGATGTCCATGTCAAGGTGCATGTCTTCGTCAGAGAAGTCGAAGATGGAGTCAGGGCGGGCGAAAGCGACGGCAGCGAGGGCCAGGAGGAGGATGGCCTGCGGGAGGAGGAGTGAGGAGTGAGTGGGTGAGTTGAAGGAGTAGGGTAATTACAGGAAGAGGAATCGAAGGAGAAATAACAGAAGAAGAGTGAATGGAGGAAGAGAAGGAGGAGGAGTTGAAGGAGAAGGGTAGCTGAAGGAGGAGGAGGAATGAAGGATGAGAGGAATTGAAGGAGAAATATTAGAAGGAGGAGGAGGAGGGTGACTTGAAGGAAGAGATTTATTAGGAATGACATAAGGAGCAGTTGAATAGAGGTAAAAGAGGAGGGTGAATGGAGGAGGAGGTTTAGAAGGAGAAATAAAGGAATGAAGAGGAAAGAGGAGTAATGAGTGGAGGGAATAAAGGAGGAGAGGCGAATGTAGATGATAAAGAAAGAGAAAGAAGAGGAGGAGGAAGAGGAGAATAAAGAAAGAGCAGGTAGCATGATAGAAACATCACGATCACCATCATCACCATCATCATCATCATCATCATCATCATCATCATCATCATCATCACTATTACCATAAAATCACGTGATATCATCTTACCCTGACCTCTGACCTCTTGACCCCTTAACCCCTTGACCCCTGACCGCCCCGCCACGCCCACGACTCTTCTTCATGAGCCAGCCACGCCCTCGCCCGCCCTTCCCTCCCCCACGCCGTCCATCTTCACTTAGCGGAGGGGATCTTTAAGGTAACAGTCAATATTGTGTAAAGAAGACGTGAATTTTAAGTAATTAAATAAGAAAGCGTGTTTTTTTTTAAGTGAAACCCGTAAATTTTAAGTGAAATCAGCGCATGTTAAGTAAGGAAGTGTGCTTTTTTAAGTGTAAGCCGTGAATTTAAATGAAAAATTAAAAAACTAAGGCGTGATTTTTAAAGTGATTTTAATTTTAAGTGAAAGCCACTTGTTTAAGCGAAAAATATTCATTATAAGTAAAGAAACCGTGAATTATAAGTGAAAACCATCAATTTTTAGTTAAAAAAACATGAACTATAATTATTTATAGTAATGTAACCATGAACCTCAAATGAAAACAACAGTAAATTCCATACAAAGACACCGTTCAGTGAAAGTGAGAGCCGCGAGTGTCAAAGTAAAGAAAACATGAATAAGAAAAAAAAAAGTTGTCTCATTGAACTTTATCGTAATTATTATGCAGTGCCGACGACCCACTTTCTTTCTTGTTATCTCATCCCGTTTTCTGTTGTGTGGCCTTGAAATCGTAATATAAGTAAGGAAGGAAGATATGTTTTTTTTTTCTTTCTCTTTTTTTTCTTTTATTTTCGTTTTATTAATTTCTTCTTAGCTGAGAGAATTAAAATATTCTACTTTGCTTCGTGTTCTTAATAAATTCCTGTCCTAATTTTCATTATTATCAATTTTTTCTTCTCTCCTTGCATGAATATTATCTCTTCCTTTAACTTTCTCTATTCTTCTTTTCCTTCTCGTCGCCAGTTGGTGGTGATGGTGATGATGGTGATGATGTTACTGGCACCGGTGTGATGACTGTAAGTGGTATTGATGGTGATAGTGGTGATGACCTTGTTGATAATTGGTGTTTTTGGCATTGGTGGTGATGGTGCTGATGGTGTAGGTGGCACTGATGGTGATAGTGATGTCATTCATAGTACTGGTAGTGGAAATGGTGAAGACGGCACTTAATGGTGTTGATGGCACTGGTGGTGTTGACTAGTGGCACTGATAATGTAGGTGGGACTAATAGTAATAGTGATGATATTCTGAATACTGGTGGTGGTAGTGTTGAATGGCACTGGTGGTGTTAACTGTTGGCACTGGTGGTGATGGCGGTGTAGATAGCACTCCTGACATAGTGATGGCACTATTAGTGTTGATGGTGGTGATGGTGTTGTATGGCACTGGCAACATTAACTAGCACTGGTGATGGTGGTGCTTTTGAGTGGCACTGGTGGTGATGTAGGTAGTGGTGATGCTTTTAGGATGTCACTGGTGATATTGGTAATAGTGATGCTTTTTGAGTGACACTGATGATGCAGATGGTGATGGTGGTGTAGAGGACTCACGGTGCACTTCATGGTGGTGGTGGTGGTTTGGGTGGTGGTGGGCAGGTAGGGAGCTGGTAGAGGCCTGAGTGAGGGCTGCGAGTGATGTGACTACGAGCTGCCGCCTGTGCGCCTTTATACTGCACAAACGAGGTCGTGGAGTCTTGCCCTGGCGGCGCTAAACCCACAAGACAGGGCACCAACAACAACCCCGTCCCTGCCTCGTCCTGGTGCCCCTGTATGCCACCCTGTCACTCCTCCAGCCTCACCCCGCCAGGCCCGTCCCGTCCCCCGCCCTAGTTACCTCACCCTCGTCGCCACCTCGCCTCGCCTCGCCTTGCCACGCCCGTCCCCTAACCCGTCACCCAATAGGCCCATTGCATCAGAGCGTGGTGCTGCTTGTGAAACTTCTTCCCTTGCAATTATTGTTGTTGTTGAACGTTGAACTTGATCTGAATATGTGTATTTTTGTTTGATGAAGGGCTTGGTCTCATTTTCCTCCTCCTTCGCCTTCTTCTCTTTCGTCTTCTTTTTCGCGTGTGGTTTCGTAATCTCGTTTTCAAATTCTTCGCGGCGAGAGAAAGGAGGCCTGTGTATTTTTTTTTTTTTTTTTTTCTATTTTAGGGGGGTTCTAAATAAGTCTTGAATGTATTTTTTTATGAATGTATAATGAATCTTTATGGCGACCATTTTCATTTTTTTTTCCATATCTGTTTATTTATAGTTTCCATTTGTGTATTTATAATTTTTCACCTCTTCATTGATTTTCATTTGTTTATGATCTTTCCATCTTTTTATTTATATTTTTCATTTGTTTATACTTTTTCATCTGTATCTTTTCTTTTTTCATTTATTTGCGTCTGGTTCTAAGTTCATCATGGAAAGGACGAAAGTTTGGATCAACGAAACAAATGCATCTCAGTCAGAAAGGACAAGAATACCTCAGAATGTATCTCTTTATTTTATTTTCCGGTAGATCTGCCAAGATTTGAAAAAAAATTTTAAAAATTTCACTCAGGTGCCGTTGCGAAGAGGAAAATATGAGCAGGAGAGCAGAGAGAGAAGCCTGTTTGGTTGGTGGCTGTTTCTAGTTCAGGCTCTAGACGGTTTGCTCTCGTTCTTAGTGTTCCTCATTCATTTGTGTACGTGTCCGCCTCGCTCGTGGTAACAGGGAGCATCTGTGTCAATTGTGTGGTTTGCTGTGTTGGCAGCAGAAAGTGATGGAATGTTGGTTTTGGAATAATTTCTTCGTCTTGTTCTGTATTACATTTTTTTTTTTTTAAAGTAATAACAAAGTAACTTTTTATCTTTAAATGGATCTCCCTTCGTCCTTTCCTTCTTTCTTTTCTTCTTCCCTTCCTTGTTTCCTTCCAGTACCCTCTTAAACTTTATCCTTCCTACCTATGTAGTTTGGGTTAGGTAAGTTAGATTAAAATTAGGTTAGGTTAGGTTAGTTAAGTTAGACTTAAAATAGATTAGGTTGCGTTGAACTATTTAAGTTAGATAAAAATTGGTTTAGGTTAGGTTAGGTTAGATTACGATTAGGTTAAGATAGGTTAAGTTAGGTTAGGTTCTAAGATAAAGAAAAAAAAAAACATGACCGATTTTTTATTTAATCAGCCACCACTCATCCCCAACAGACTACTCATGCAGACCAAGTAATCTTAGCTTATGCGAGTTTAGGTTAGGTCACGTTAAGTCAGTGCACAAGATTTAGAAAAAAATAATAATAAAAAAGTTGTACATTCAGTCATCAGTCATCCGCCCCACTCAGACTCTGCAGTCTTACAGCAATAGGTTAAGTTACGTAAAGTTAATGCATGAGATAAAAACAAATAAATGAAAACCTGTAAATTTAATGAGCCACCGCACACACACACACACACACACACACACACACACACACCAGGGATGGGGTATTCGTATTCGATATTCGTATTCGAATACATTCGAATACAGTATTTGAGTGTACTCGTATTCGTATTCGAATACTTGTCATCTGACATCAAAGTATTCGCATTCGTATTCGAATGCTTGGGAAAAGTATTCGTATCCTTCGAATAACATGCCCAGTAATCTTAAATCCATCATCAGAAATAATAGTTATTGTTCCTTCCAAGCTACAAATCTTCGTTCCTGTTTGTCCGACGTGTATGATATATATATATATATATATATATATATATATATATATATATATATATATATATATATATATATATATATATATATATATATATATATATATATATATATATATATATATATATATATAAAATAGAAGTGAGATCTACAGCAGGATACTAAAAAAGACTTGGCTATTATAATTTGATATAGGTATTTTGTTGTGTTTCTTTCAGTACAGCTTAGATATATACTTGAAAATTTTTGAAAACAAATACATCTAGGTGTGATAAACATGTACAAAATACTGGCATCAGTTATATGTTCATGACGTCATTTTACTATTGAATAACTACATGTAGCTGCCTACATGAAAACAGTTACTTTCAACGAAAAGTGTTCATGAATGCATTCACGAATACTCTCATGAAGTATTCGTATTTGTATTCGAATTATCAGTATTTCAGTGTATTCGTATTCGTATAAATATGGAGCATTCGTATTAGTTCGTATTCGAATACACAGTTCTTGTATTCACCCCATCCCTGACACACACACACTCTTCTAACAATTATAACAGAGAAACAAGGTAAATACAAATAGGTGAAAACACACACACGCACACACACACACACACACACACACACACACACACACACACACACACACACACACACACACACACAAGGTAAATACACATAGGTGAACACACACACACACACACACACACACACACACACACTCTTCTAACAATTATAACAGAGAAACAAGGTAAATACAAATAGATGAACACACACACACACACACACACACACACACACACACACACACACACACACACACACACACACACACACACACACACACAGACCAATCTCATAGTAAGTACAGGGGAAGAAGAAGAGTAACATTGAGCCACCTGTGAGAGTAATGTGACCTCCTTTTGACCTGCTTGACCTCACAGTGACCTAGACCCGCGCCCCACACCTGCAGGGGAGCGAGAGACGCCCCCATGATGCAGCAACTCCTGTGACCCGCTGCTCTAGTGACGTTGGCTGCCCTGCCCCGCCCTGTACTTTAGTGTAGAACCTTTTACGATGATCCTGCCTAACTAGCATTTCTTAGCAGTGTACTGGTGACCATCTGTGCCTAGTTGTTTAATCTTGACCCTTGTGTTAGTGACCTATCTTACCGAATACTTGAGAGCAGGGTACTAGTCGTTCTCCCTGCCTAGTACTATAGTTTAGAGTCTTGTAATGCTGCTAGTGACTGTTTCTATCTAGTAATTTATCAGTGACCTTTGTACTAGTGAGCCTTCCTTCCTAGTACCCAGCAGCTAGTATTAATTTCGCGATCAGTGCTTATCCTTTTTTTTTTTTTTTTTGTGGCGTAAACTGTGCTGGTGTAAACTCTTTTATGTAGTTTATGAGAGAGAGAGAGAGAGAGAGAGAGAGAGAGAGAGAGAGAGAGAGAGAGAGAGAGAGAGAGAGAGAGAGAGAGAGAGAGAGAGAGAGAGAGAGAGAGAGAGAGAGAGAGCGGGGAAAGACATTTTAAATTAGTTCCGGATTGTCTCTTAAGGCACTGACACTTACGAAAAAAAAAAAAAAAAACAGTAAGCCTTTTTCATTCCCTATTTTCCCTTAACTCTCTCTCTCTCTCTCCCTTCATACATAAAAAAGGAAAATAACAATGGCCTTTTTTTTCCCCTTTTTTCCAGTCTTTACACTTAGCCAGAATCCCTCAAGTATATAAAAACAACAACAAAACTAAACGTTGTACCAGACCCAACCAAACACTTATAAAAGAATAAATAAATATAAACTATTCCTCTTATATTTTTTTCCCCCCGCTCTTTCCAATTTCCACATTTCCAGAACCCACTAGAGAGAAGATAAATGATACAGGCAAGCGTTACTGCTGAGCCATCTAAGGGAAGGAAGACGAGAACTCAAAAAAAAAAAAAAAAAAAAAAAAAAAACGGAAAAAAACAGACAATATTCCTTTCATATTGTTTATCTTCCCCAACCGCCCCCCTTTTTTTGTTTTATCCTTGGCTACAATCCCTATCACATAAAAAGAAAGTTGAAGGCTACACTGGACCCACGTAAGCCAACCACTTCTAAAAACTAACAAGTGAAAACGAATATCCCTCTCGTAATCTTTGTAAGTGACCGCTATTTAACTGTGCGCTCTTCGTTGCGTCACTGCCTTCACCTGCTCCTCCTGCTGGCTATACTACAGCTGCCAAGCCAAGCAATTCTAAAAAAAAA
>NC_087174.1:13370827-13373327 GCF_035594125.1 Scylla paramamosain | reverse complement strand
TGGAAAAAGAAGAAATAGGAATGAAAGGAGAAAACATCAGGATGAAAGAAGAGGCGGGGGTGAAGGAAGGTGTGTCAGATGCACAGTGGCGGGTGTCCTCACGTGTAGGTTCCAGTGACGGAGGTGTCGTCGGCGATGTCCAGCTCGTGGTGGATGTCCTCAAGCTCGATGTCCATGACCTTGTCTGGACGAGCGATGGCCACGGCAACCAGACCCAGGAGAACGGCGACCTGTGGGGAGGGGGACAAGAGGTGAGAGGAGAGGGGACATGGCAACGTGGAGAAAGGGAAGAAAAGACGGAGGACATGGGAGGAGAGGAGAGAAGGGGAATGTTAGTAAGAGGGAGGAGGAGAAGGGAGATGAGAGGGAGGGAGATAAGGGACATGAGAGAGGGAAGGAAAGAGGAAGGAGGAGACGTGATGGGAAAGGATAGAAGAGACATGGAAATGAAAGGAAGGAAAACAGAGAGAGGAAATGGAGGAAGGAAAGAGGACGTGAAAATGAAAGGAAAGAAGTGACAGAGAGAGGAGATATGAGGGAAGGAGAGAGGACGTGAAAGTGAGAGGGGAAGAATGAGGGAGAGATAGAGAGATGGATAGGGGGTTTGTAAGAGGGAGAGGAAAACATGAGAGGGAAGAAGAAAGGAGCATGAAAGGGAGAGGACGTGAGGACATGAGAATCTGAGAAGAAAGGAGAGCGGGGAATGAAAGCAAAAAGAAAACGTGGAAGAAAGAAAAAAGAGGAAGGAAATGGAGGAAGATTAAAGGAAGAAAGAAAAGGAAGAGAAGAAAAAACATAGAAGGAAAGAGAGTAAGGAAGCGAGAAAAAGGAAAGAAAGAAAAAGAACTGGAGGGACAAAGAAAAAAAGAAACAAGCAGTAACAAACAAATAAACAAACAAACAGCTTCCCCCTTTTTTTTAACCATCTCTCTCTCTCTCTCCCTCCCTCTCTCAAACTCACAGCGAGCTTCATGGTGGAGGCAGAGGTAGTGGAGAAGGTGGAGGTAGTGGAGACTGCGGAGATGCGGGTGCTGCGGGAGGAGTGAGGCGCCCTCCCACTTGCTTCTCTTATATAGGCGGGCGTTCCTTACCCACAGGCGGTGACCTCGATTTTTAGGGCACAGGACCCACGCGGCCACCTGGCGGGGTCACACACAGGGAGGTCACCCACTCGTCCAGACACACCCATACCCCATCTACCCACGCCCATTTGTGCTTGTCTCCTACCCATTACTAAATACACCTACCCATACTATTCTCTGTCTGTCACCCATTACTAGCTATGTCTACCCATACCCTCCTATATCTATGCTCATTATTGCTATTCCTAACCATACCTACCCATATCCTCCCATATCCACATTTTTGGCTCTCGTATCTACCCATTTCCTTCCATATTCACCCATATCCTCCCTTTATTCATGCCCATTAGTGTTTGTTCCATTTCCACACCCATATCCAAACCCATTTATCCTTGTCTGGTGTTCATTTTACCCATATCTACCCATATCCTCTGTACTCGCCCATACCTTCCCATATATACACCTATTAGTGCTTGTCTGGTGCCCATTACTAGCCATGCCTACCCATACCCTTCTCTCTCTCTCTCTCTCTCTCTCTCTCTCTCTCTCTCTCTCTCTCTCTCTCTCTCTCTCTCTCTCTCTCTCTCTCTCTCTCTCTCTCTCTCTCTCTCTCTCTCTCTCTCTCTCTCGTACTCATAGCTCCACATGCCCACCCATACCCTCCCATACCCATTAGTATCTGTTCCTATTGTTACCCATACCTCCCCATACCTACACCCATATCTGCGCCCATTAATGCTTGTGTCTGGTCTTCATGATTATCCATACTTACCCATATCCTCTATATCCACATCTTTGGACATCATAACTACCCATACCCACCCATATCTTCTCATATTCACACCATTAATACCGTCACCCACCCATATCTATAGCCATTACTCGCTGTTTGTCCCCATTACTACCTATATCTACCCATAACCTCACTTAACTATCCATGCAACGTGAAGGTAATATGAATTTTATTTTATTTTTTGCTGTTAATTCTATGTTATTAACCCTTTCACTACTAATCGGTCTTCGTCATAATGAGCTACAACTTTTAAAAGACTTATTTTTTCGTAGTACAGTCTCTGGCAAAGATTAAATTATTATTCATATTCTCTTTTCTTGATGTCCATTTAAATAGTTTGCTACAGTGACCTCAATGTTAACAAGAGAATGCCATAGCGGAAAAAGGGTTGAAGATGTTAATGTTGTATTTTGGAAACTTGTTGAGTGTGTTAATTGTTGTTTTGTTTCGTCGTGTTTTCGTTCGTCCACATGAAGGCAAAAGTCCAGATGCTTTTATTTCGTCTAATTCATATACTGGAGAGACTGACCTAAAGGGGATAAATGTCTGGAAAAAAAAAATATCACCGTCATTCTGTGGTTACCAAAAATAGAAATACAAGATCCGAGAGAAAGGCTTGTGTAGT
>NC_087174.1:13360827-13365827 GCF_035594125.1 Scylla paramamosain | reverse complement strand
ACACGGAGAGAGAGAGAGAGAGAGAGAGAGAGAGAGAGAGAGAGAGAGAGAGAGAGAGAGAGAGAGAGAGAGAGAGAGAGAGGAACTGGAAAGAGAAGGCAAAGAAAAAGAAAAATGGAAGGTCATTATAGCAAGGTCAGGAAGAGGAGGAGGAGGAGGAGGAGGAGGAGGAGGAGGAGGAGGATATTGAAAGAACAATGGCTTGAAAATATAGGAGGAAGAAGATGTGGCACACACACACACACACACACACACACACACACACACACACACACACACACACACACACACACACACACACACACACACACACACACACACACACACACACACACACATTCCCTCATAAATAAAGTAGATAAATGAAGCCAAACACTTTCACTCTCTCTCTCTCTCTCTCTCTCTCTCTCTCTCTCTCTCTCTCTCTCTCTCTCTCACCTGGTAAAAGAGTTAGGATAGGATAGGACTGAATAGGAGTAAAGATAGGGTAGGAATAGGATATCTTTTTCCTCCTCCTCCTCCTCCTCCTCCTCGGAGTCTTCTGCTATGCTGTCCTGTCTCTCTTCCCTGTAGTTAGTTAGAAGTAGTTACCAAACAGCCTTGCAAGGACCAAAAAGTTTGTTGCTGTTTGGCTTTCCTTTGTATTCCTTTGTATTCCTCCTCCTCCTCCTCCTCCTCCTCCTCCTCCTCCTCCTCACTCACTCCGTCCTTCAATTATGTTCTCTCCATCGTTGCAGCTTCCTCCTCCTCTTTCTCCTTTACTTTCATTTACTCTTTCCCTTCCTTCCTCCTTTCATTCGTTTCTTCTTCTACATTATCATCATCATCATCATCATCATCATCATCATCTTCTTCTATTCTTCTCTTCTTCTCCTTCTTCTTCTTCTTCTTCTTCTTCTTCTTCTTCTTCTTCTTCTTCTTCTTCTTCTTCCAGCTTTTGTTTCATTCTTTATCTTCTCTTCTTTCTTTACTTTCTCATTACTTTTTCCTACCTTTTCTCCTTTTTCCTTTCATTTTTCCCTTTCTCTTCTATGTTTTTTTCTCCTTTTCTCTATCATTTTTCTCTCTCTTTTTGTTTTTCTTTTCTCTATCTTGTTTTTTATCCCCCTCCTCCTCCTCCTCCTCCTCCTCCTCCTCCTCCTCCTCCTCCTCCTCCTCCTCCCCGCATTCTTCCTCAGTCCTGCATTAAAATCCAGGTCGTTTTCATTGATATTGATTGAATATTACGTCCTTAAACTCTCGTTTTCTTTCATGCATCGTCTCTCCTTCATTGCAATAGAAAACGCGGCTAGTCTGCGCTGGGGGTAGAAGGAGGAGGAGGAAGAGGAGGAGCGGAAGGATGATAATGATGATGAGGAGGGGGAGGAGGAGAATGGGGAGAGAACACACGGGAAAGAAAAGAAAGCAATAAGAAAAAAAGAGGATGATATAGAATAGAGGAAGGAGAGAAAGAGAAAAGAAAAGAGGAGAAAAGAGAGGAAATTATTTGAAAGAGAAAGTAAGTGAAAGAGACGTGATGATATTCTGGTGTAGTAGTAGTAGTAGTAGTAGTAGTAGTAGTAGTAGTAGTAGTAGTAGTAGTAGTAGTAGTAGTAGTAGTAGTAGTAGTCTCTCTCTCTCTCTCTCTCTCTCTCTCTCTCTCTCTCTCTCTCTCTCTCTCTCTCTCAGGTGAAACACGAGGCAGGTACGAGTATTTCGGTAATAAATAATTTATTGACAATTCTTGTACATATAAAGAGCCGGGAGCTTGTGGGGAGGAGGAGGAGAAGGAGGAGCAGAAGTAAGAAGAAGAGGAAGAAGAAGAAGAAGAAAAAGAAGAAGAAGAAGCTAAAAAATCTTTATTCTTCCTCTTACTTCTTTTCTTACCAAATTTAAGAAGAAGAAGAAAAGAAAAGAAAGGAAGATCATAATTCCTCCTCTCACTTCTTTTCCTCCTCCTCCTCCTCCTCCTCCTCCTCCTCCTACACCAGCATCACCATCATCTCTCCTTACGCGTTAATCCCTGTGTCTCCAAAATCCTTCAAAAAATCGTTCAAAAGTCACGTATCCTTCGCATATCCTTCATGTATCCTTTGGTTTAGTCGTCGTCCTCTTCCTCCTCGTCTTCATCCCCCTCGAGGTCGGCGTGCTCTCCGGTGGCGCTAAGACCGTTGGCGGCAGGCACGGCGTTGGACTCGAGAACGCGGTAACCTTTGTCGTCCGCGATGTATTTCACCACGTATTCTGTGCCTTCAGGACTCTCCCACCTGAAGGTAAGGCATGGGAGAGGTGTTAAAGGGAGGGTAACAGTTGGTTACTGGTGTTGCAGGAATGGGAAGACGTAGGAGGGGTGTTGCAGGAATGGGAAGGCGTGGGAGGGGTGTTGCAGGAATGGGAAGACGAAGGAAGGGTGTTGCAGGAATGGGAAGGCGTGGGAGGGGTGTTGCAGGAATGGAAAGGGGTAGGAGGGGTGTTGTAGGAATAAGAAAGGGTAGGAGGGGTGTTGTAGGAATAAGAAAGGGTAGGAGGGGCGTAAATTGAAGGGGAGGATGTTGAATGAATATATAGAATGAAAGAATAGAAG
Organism: Scylla paramamosain; assembly: GCF_035594125.1. Taxonomy (NCBI): domain Eukaryota; kingdom Metazoa; phylum Arthropoda; class Malacostraca; order Decapoda; family Portunidae; genus Scylla; species Scylla paramamosain. The sequence goes on along the minus strand of NC_087174.1, from coordinate 13,363,264 downwards.
ATAAGATAAGATAAGAGAGGAAGAGGATGCTGGAGATGGATCAACCCGGCAGGAGAGAGAGAGAGAGAGAGAGGAAGATTTAGAGAAGGTTCATGGACGCAGTGAAAGACGTGCTTGTAACGAGTGTGACTGAGGGAGGCGCAGAAGACCGAGTGTGCTGGGAAAGGTTGATCCGTTGTGACGACCCCTGACGTGACCAACACAGAGAGGAAGAGATGATTGGTTAGGTTCTTATGGTCTTTCCCGTTGATGATGTAGAGTCCTTGGTAAACAATCATTAGTCATTATTACCACGAGTTAAAATAGATACATAAAGTCCTTGCTGAACGATCATTTGTGTCACCGTTACATTAGAGAGTGTTTTAAAGGTATTAGAGCCATTGCTACCACTATAACGTTTGAAAATGCATAGAGACCTTGCTTAACGATCATCACTATACTGCAGCACGTTGAAAGGTACAGACTCCTTGCAAAACTACTAACATAACGTAACCTTACCTAACCTAACCTAACCTAACCAGACCTAACAACCATAGCCTAACCATAACTTAACCTGGCCCGACCTAACCTAACCTAACCTAACCTAACCAAACCTAACCTAACCTAACCTACCACTAGACCCTGTTAGAAGCGATCCGGCTGAGACGCTAAAAACATTCCGGACTGGTCTCGCCGCCACGCCCGCCAACTCCCGCACCAGTGACCCTTGCTAACATAAAAAGACAGTCACTTGTTGCAATGTTGCGCCACAGAGCATAGCCAAGGAGCCAAATATGGGCCGCTGCTCGTCTCTCGCTCAACCTGAACTAGAAAAAACTGACTGACTGATTAATGTCGGTGCGAAAAAAATAAAAAATGGAACATGTGATGGAGTGGAGTGTGAGGAGGAGGAGTATGAAGAATAGGAGGAGTCTGAAGAATAGGAGGAGGAGGAGGAATAATTATTTCACCTGGCAATATTTGAAATTATACAGTTTCGTAGGACAGAAAGAAAAGGATTAGGAAGGCAAAGCTGGAAATTACGTCTTAGACATCGAAAAAAAAAAAACTCCCATAAGACATCTTTGGAAAAAAAAAAAAAGTGGATTAGAAAGAAGAAAACGAAGAAAAGGTTGAGAAGGAAAAAGAGGAGGAGGAGGAGGAGGAGGTGGAATAATGATTTAAGATCAGAACACTGAAAGGACGAAGACGAGAGAAAATGAAGAAAACCAAGGCGAGAAGAAGAGACGAGACTGACACTCAGAACCAAAGAAGAGAAAGAGATGACACTGACACTGAAAACTAAAGAGAAAGAGAGAGTGACACTGGAAACCAAGAAGAGAAAATGACACTAAAAATCAAGAGGAGAGCGAGACGACACTTACATTGAGAACCGACGAGATGAGAAAGAAACAAATTGAAAACCAAGAAGAAGGAAAAGAAATAGGAGACACTAACACCACGAACCAAACACAGAGAGTTGACACTTACACTGAAAACCAAAAAGAAGAAAAAGAAAGCCACACAAACACCAAGGACCGAGAGGAGACAGAGATGAAACTTACACTGAGAACCAAGAAGAAAGAGACAACGACGCTAACACTGCAACCCAACAGACGAAAGAGAAAGAAACACCAAGAACCAAAAAGGAGACAGTGACAATGAGAACCAAGGAGAAGAAAGAGAGAAAAAAAGGAAACACTGACAACAAAACCAAAAAGAAAGAGAAGGAAACACGACACTGACACGAGTGAACAACAGGAAGCTTAAATAACAAACAGCACAACACTCACTTATACTCCCCGGTAACTGACTTCCCCGCGGCGCCCTCCTGCTCGTGCTCGGCGTCATCACCCTCGAAGTCAAAGATGTCACTGGGGCGGGCGGCGACCAGCGCGACAAGGCCCAGGGCGAGAACCAGCTGGGGGAGGGAGAGGAGAGAGAGAGAGAGAGATGAGAGTTTAAAATTGGTGTGAGAGAGGAAAAAGAAATTAAAAGAAGAGGGATGGTGTGAGTTTGTGAGGTGTAAGAAAGAGAGTTAAGGGAGAGGAAGGGAGAAATATGAGGGAGAGTAAAAGGTGATGTAAGGGTGTGTAGTTTTCTGGGTGATTGTTAATAGTTAAGGGAGAGGGAGAAGGAAGAGAGTGCCAGCTGTTGGGAGAGGAAGGGAGAGGGGAGGTGAAAATTTAAGCTAGGTGTGAGGGAAGGAAAGGGAGTTAAAAGGAGAGGAAGGGAGAGGGAGAGGTGTGTACGTAGTGTGTTTGGTGTAAGGGAAGGGAAATGAGATAAGGGAGAGGAAAGGAGAGGCAGGGTGAGAGTTTAGGGAGCTTGTGAAAGAGAGAGAGAGAGAGAGAGAGAGAGAGAGAGAGAGAGAGAGAGAGAGAGAGAGAGAGAGAGAGAGAGAGAGAGAGAGAGAGAGAGAGAGAGAGATTCCAGTTACGTAAAGATAGATTTTCCA
>NC_087174.1:13348327-13355827 GCF_035594125.1 Scylla paramamosain | reverse complement strand
AGATTCGCGTGCCTCCCGCTGGCGTCGAGGCCGTTAGAGGCTGGCACGGCGTTGGACTCGAGGACACGGTAGCCTTTGTCGTCTGCGATGTAACTGACGTAGAACTCAATGCCCTCAGGACTCTCCCACCTGAAGCGCAGGGCGTGGGAAGGGCGTTAGAGGGAGAGGATGGTGTGGGAGGAGTGTTAGAGGGAGGAGGAAGGCCTGGGAGGGGGCATTAAAGGGAAGGGAAAGCGTGGGAGGGGTGTTAAAGGGAGGGAATGATGTGAGAAGGGATGTTAGATGGAAGGGGAGGGCGTTGCAGGGGCGTTAATTGAAGGGGAAGGATAATAAGGAAAGGTTTAGAAAGATATGGAAGGGATGGATGGAAGAGGGAAGGGAGAAGGAGGAGGAGGAGTAGAAGGAGGATAAGAGACACATGGAAGGAAATAGATAGGAAAACAGGAGAAGAGATGAAGGTAAAGAATTGGTGGATGAAAAGGAGGAGGAGGAAGAAAAAGAAAAGAAGGAGGAGGGTAATAGAAGAATCTGTGGAAGCAAGAGGAACACAGGGAATGAAAGAGAAGATAGGGAGAAGGAGAGAAGGAATGGAAGATAAACGAGAAGAAGAAGTGAAGGTAAAGAACTAGTGGATGAAAAGGAGGAGGAGGAGGAAGAGAAGGAGGAGTAGGGGGACGGTAATAGAAGACTCTGTGGTAGCAAGAGGGATACAGGGAAGGAAGGGGAAGATAGGGAGAAGAAGAGGAGGAAGTATGCGAATTATAGCGGCAATTATAGATACTGATTGTGAATAGTGATGACATTGACGTTGGCAGGTATAGTGACAATGATGATGATAATGACCCCGATAACTAGAAACAGTGATAGGGGAGATAGGAGGGAGAGAGGGAACTGGGGAGAAGATAGGAAGAACAAGAGGAAGGGAGAAAGGAAGAGAAAAGGAGGAAAAAGAAGGAAAAGAAAGGAGGAAAAGGTGAGTGATGTCAGTGATAATGATAGTGATGTCAATGGTGGTGACGGTGACTTACTTGTACTCTCCAGTGACTGACTTTCCCGCCTCCCCGTCTTGCTCATGCTCAGCGTTGTCACCCTCGAAGTCAAAGATGTCACTGGGTAGGGCGGCGGCGAGGCAGACGAGGCCCAGGGTGACTACCAGCTGAGGGAGGGAGGGAGGGAGTGACAAAGATGAGGAGTAGAAGGAATAGGAAAATAAATAAGAGCACAAGAAGACAAGGGAAGCTGCAAGAATTCATCATGCCTATACGTGGCAGTTTCTTAACAAAGCATGCCTACCTATTACCACCTATCATATCCATCCACAAATATACTTACCTATTTCCACCTATCGTAACATAAGAACATAAAAAAACAAGGAAAGCTGCAAGAAGTCATCAGGCCTACACGTGGCAGTCCCTCTCTAAAAACATGCTTATTTATCTCCACTATCATAAAAAAAAAACAATGAAACAAGAATCCTCAAATTTAACCTAAGTTCTCTTCACCAATATTGGAGTTGACATGCTCGAGACACAAGTAAGAGTGAATGGGGCTCAACAGTCGTCAGTAAATTAAATGAGCGGTGGTGGACGGCAATGCGAGTCCCGTTTCGAATCCTGGTGACTGGCGGGATTTTTCTGGGGCGACTGGGTGTTCCTAGGTTGACGCAGCCTTGAGTGCGTGCCGGGCGGCTACGAGTATGGCTGGGATTGTTAAGGTGAGAGGAACTGGCCAGCCTGCTCCTTATACTGAGACGCAGCGGAGGGTGGCGCTGTGTCATCTCCTTTAAATCCTATAACTGTGGCTTCATTCATATCTAGTGCGTAAGAATAGATAAATAAATAATAAATGTTTAAAATGCATTAATAAATTGAACTGTAGTGGGAAACGTACACAGATCCCTTCAAATTTCGAGCTTTCTTCCCGGGACTACGTTCATATTTACTGCATTAAAAAGAAAGAAAAAAAAACTCATGTGGGAAAAGAAAGCTCAGAAGTTAAGCTGTACTCAGATCTTTTCAAATATCGATCTTTGTTACGGGGACTTCATTCTCATTCAGTGCGTAAGAAAAAAAAAATTAACTTTACTGGCAATAAAAAAATAAATAAAATAAAAAAATACCCTGATAAATTTTAAGGAACCAATACAACTTTAACTTACAGCTTGAATAAGTTTTAACCCTTTCACTGCTAGTCACTCTTTCCCTTAATCATCTATAACTTTAAAAAAACTTGTTTTTACAGTTGTCTCTTAAAAACTTAATTTTGTAGCTATCAAAGATTAACCTCATATTCTTTCCCTCTTCATGTCCATCCAAACAATTTATTACAGTGATCTCAGTATTGTCATCAGACGAAATTACCAATGAAAGGATTAAAGCACCAAGTAGATCTGTACCCACCAGAACCTTCATGACGGAGGCGTTGACGGAGGGATGAATGCTGAGGGAGGCTAAGGAGGAGTACTCGTAGATGTATCTGTATCTCCATCACTCACATACTATCTTTTATACCTCCTCCCGCCCTTCGCGTCCTTCACGCCCTACCAGCAGGAGGCGGTGACGGGACGGTGAAATGCTTGCTTAGGCCGTCCTTTACCCTCCCTGCGAGCAAACTGTTGCAGGGAGCCGGTAAACACTGCTCAAGGGCGCATCCCTTCTGCAGGACCGCGCCCGGATGAGAGAGAGAGAGAGAGAGAGAGAGTGTGTGTGTGTGTTTGTGTGTGATGAGGATGGTGAAAGAGAACGAAGGAAGAAGGAAGAGGGAAGGGAATGGAGAGGATAGAGAGGGAAAAATGGAAGTTGAGACTGTGTGTGTGAGAGAGAGAGAGAGAGAGAGAGAGAGAGAGAGAGAGAGAGAGAGAGAGAGAGACAGAGAGAGAGAGAGAGAGAGAGAGACAAACAGACAGATCAGATCCCCTCTTAACCTTCGTGTCTCAAAGGAATGTAAATTTAAAAGCTTCAATCTTACAATGGACTTTTTTTTAGTATTTCAAGACTCCGAATTCTTAACTTAAAATTTTGACTTGTGGGGTCGTGAATATTAGATTTCTTTGTCTCTGCCGGGAGGTCATGGTGCAATTTTTAATAGTCTTTTCAGTTTATAATATTCTCAGAGAAATGAATGAAAGGGAAGGGAAAGGAAGTTACTGTTAATAAAAGTGGACTGTTGTGTGTGTGTGTGTGTGTGTGTGTGTGTGTGTGTGTGTGTGTGTGTGTGTGTGTGTGTGCTTGTATTTTGCTTTCGTCAGTGTTGCATGCTTAAGAAACACACACACACACACACACACACACACACACACACACACACACACACACACACACACACACACACACACACACACACACACACACACACACACACATACACACAGCACGTAACACACACAGCAGTCACACACACACCTCAGTTCACCTTCAGCAGGTAACCCAATTAAGCGAGGCAGGTGTTTTGTGTGTCTGTCTACCTGAGAGAGAGAGAGAGAGAGAGAGAGAGAGAGAGAGAGAGAGAGAGAGAGAGAGAGAGAGAGAGAGTGTGTGTGTGTGTATGTGTGTGTGTGTGTGTGTCCATCTGTATTTCTTTGTTTCTTAATATTTCTTTCTGTCTGTCTGTCTGTCTGTCTGTCTGTCTGTCTGTCTTTATATGTGTACGTTGTCTGCTCGTTTGTTTGTTTATCTAATTGTCAATTAATTTATCTTCTATCTATTCAGTATTCTCACCTCTCTCTCTCTCTCTCTCTCTCTCTCTCTCTCTCTCTCTCTCTCTCTCTCTCTCTCTCTCTCTCTCTCTCTCTCTCTCTCTCTCTCTCTCTCTCTCTCTCTCTCTCTCTCTCTCTCACACACACACACACACACACACACACACACACACACACACACACACACACACACACACACACACACACACGTACGTCATATTACACGGTCTTTAAATTTAGTTCTTCCTCGTCATCCTCCTCCTCCTCCTCCTCCTCCTCCTCCTCCTCCTCCTCCTCCTCCTCCTCCTCCTCCTCCTTGACCCTCCCGTTACCTCCTTGACCCCCAATGTCACAGTTCGTTTCATCACGTGACCAAATTAACCTTAGGTACTTTAAAGGGTGGAAGAAGGGAGGGAATAGGGAGAGGGGGAACGAAGAGGGGGAAAGAGGAGAGAGAGGGAGAAGGGAAAAAAATAAGAGGTAGGGCAGAAGAAGGGAGAAAATAAGAGGAAGGCAGGAAAGAAGGAGGGATTGAAGATGGGAGGGAAGGAAGGAGGGAATAAAGGGAGGAAAGAGAGAGGGAGGGAAGAAATAAGGAGATAGGAGGGAGGAAAGGAGAGAATAGGGAGAAGATAGAAAGACTGGAGAAAGAGAGAAGGGAAGAGAGAAGGGAGAAGAAAGGAACAGAAGGAAGGAAAAGGGAGAATAAGATTAGGATGAAAACTACTTCTACTACTACTGCTACTATCACTATCATTACTACTACTACTATTATTACTACTACCACTACCACCACTACCATTGCCATAATTGTTACCACTACTACTTCTACCATTACTCCAGAGAGAGAGAGAGAGAGAGAGAGAGAGAGAGAGAGAGAGAGAGAGAGAGAGAGAGAGAGAGAGAGAGAGAGAGAGAGAGCCCGCGCCACAAGGTCGATTGGAGTAATGATAAAACACAAAAAAACACCCTTATTCACTTTCTCACGCACCTCACGTCTTCCGAAGGTGCTAAAGGAGGGAGGGAGGGAGGGAGGGAGGGAGGCAGGGAGAAAGGTAAAGAGGAAGGGAGGGAGGGGAGGGAAGGCAGAAAGGGAGGGAGGGAAGGGAGGGAGGGAGGGAAGGATTGGTTAAGGAAAGAGAGAGAGAGAAGAGAATGGGAAGAAAAGGGCAGAGGAACAGAAAAGAAGGGAGGGAAGAGCAGGTAAGGAAAGAACTGAGGAAGAAAGAAAGGGGAGAAGGTAGAGAGGAAGGGAAGCATAGGTAGAGAAGAGAGAAGAAGAGAAACGAGAGAGAAGGGTAGAAGGACAGAAAAGAAGGTAAAGATAGAGAGAGAGAAACGAGGAAAAGAGAGAGAATGAGAGATAAAAGAAAGACGAACCTAACTTTTCAGAATTACGAGGAACAAATGAACACTCAGCTGGCGTGAAGGCAAGGTACAACAAAGGCAAGACTGTAATATAGAGAACACTGGTTACCTTGTCTCTAGTCTGTGGAAGATTACAAACTGTCATACTGCAATTGGTGTTACTCACTATGTATGTAACTATGAAGGAGAGGGAGATAGTGGGAGGAAAAAGGGACAAGTGAAAAGGAAATGAAAAGGGAGGATGTGAAAGAAAGGGAGATATGAGAGAAAGAAATGGGGAGAGAGAAAAGATAGGGAGAGGAGGAAATGCTAATAAATAGAGAATAGGGAGATAGGAGGAGGAAGGGAGCAGAGAAAGGGAAATGAAAAGGGAGGAGGTGAAAGGAAGGGAAATATGAGAGGAGGAAAAGCAGAGAGAAAAGGAAAGAGCGGAGGAAATGCTGGAAAAGAAAGGAGAGAGAGAGAGAGAGAAAAAAGGAGAAAAGAAGAGAATGGGAATTTGAGAGACAGGGGGAAAGAGAGGAAGATAAGAGAAAGGGAACATAAGGAAGGAGAAAGAAAGGAATGTACAGAGATGAAAAATAAACGAGAAAAGAGAAGAAAAAGGAAGGTAAGGAAGTAAGGAAAGTTGATAAAATGACTGAAGGAAACTTAGGAAGGGAGAAAAGGAAAAAAAGAAGAAATTATTAGATGAAGGAAAAAAATAAAGGCCGTTTTTGTTCCCACCTCCTCCCTTCCTCTCCCTCTTTCTTTCCCTCCCGAACACGGACACACGCAAGGACACACACCAACACACACACACACACACACACACACACACACACACACACACACACACACACACACACACACACACACACACAGGGAGAGGAAAAAACGTACATGTCGCTTATCATGTTTTTTTTTATTATCAATATTCGTACACACATATAAACACGTACACAGGTAAACACACACACACGTACACATGCACACACACGTACATTGAGGTGCGGGGAGGTGTTATATGGAGTTTTCGTGGAGGAAATGGCGTTCTCCTCCTCCTCCTCCTCCTCCTCCTCCTCCTCCTCGTCCTCCTCCTCCTCCTCCTCCTCCTCCTCCTCCTCCCACATCACCTCACAACAAAAATAAACGAAAACAGAACCACACATTTCACTTCACTCCTCCTCTTCTTCCTCCTCAGCTTCCTCACCCTCCTCCTCCTCACCCTCCTCCTCCTCACCCTCCTCCTCCTCGCCTTCCTCCTCCTCACCCTCCTCCTCCTCACCCTCCTCTTCCTCACCCTCCTCTTCCTCACCCTCCTCCTCCTCTCCCTCTTCCTCCTCGGCCTCCTCCTCTACGGCGGCGCGAGGGGCGGGGGCGGGGGCGGCAGGAGCAACAGGAGCTACGGGCACGGCGTTGGATTCAAGGATGCGGTAACCTTTGTCGTCAGCGATGTACTTCACTTCAAACTCAAGGCCCTCGGGACTCTCCCACCTGACGGAGGCGCAGAAGGAAGTTAGGGAGGGAGAGGGAGGGGGCTATTGGGTTGGGGTAATTTAAGGAGGGTACATGGGGGAGGGTAATGTAAGAGGGAGAGAGAGAGAGAGAGAGAGAGAGAGAGAGAGAGAGAGAGAGGAGAGAGAGAGAGAGAGAAGAGAGAGAGAGAGAGAGAGGAGGGGGGGGAGGTTTAAGATGCTGTTTCGTTCACTGTTTGTTTTCCTTTCGTTGTTTTATTTCTATGGTGGTGATGGTGATGATGATGATGATGATGATAGTGATACTGATAAAAGTTGATGATGACAGTGATGACGATGGCAATAATAATAACCGTGGTAGTGATAGTGATAAGAATGATGATGATGATGGTACAGATGACAGTGATGATGGTGATGACAGCAGTGACAACGGTGATGATGGTGACGACTTACTTGTACTCGCCAGTGACAGACTTGCCCGCCACGCCCTCCTGCTCGTGCTCAGCGTTGTCACCTTCGAAGTCAAAGATGTCATTGCTGGGGCGTGCGGCGACCAGCGAGGCCAGGCCCAGGGCAGCGACCACCTGAGGGAGGGAGGAGGGCGAGTGAGGGTGAGAGAAGGGAGAGTGAGAGAAGTAAGAGTGAGTTTTAGGGAGTAATGGAAGAATAAGGGAGTTTGGAGGAATGACAGAATGAGTGGGACAGGTAATGAGGGAGGATGAGGGAGTAAGGGAGTGATGAATGGGTAAAGGGTGTCTCTAGAGTGAGGGAAGGAAAGGGAGGTGAGAGAGGGAAGGCAAGGGTGTGTTTAAGGAAGGGAAGAGGAGGTAGAGGAGATGAGGAAGAGGATAAGGGTGTTTCATCTGGGGGGAAGTGTCTTTGATTGAGTGAAGGAGAATTAAGGAAGGGAGGAGGAGGAAGAAAAGATGAGAGAAGGTAAGGGTGTGTCTGAGGAACGGAGGAGGAGGAGGAGGGGGAGGA
>NC_087174.1:13330827-13340827 GCF_035594125.1 Scylla paramamosain | reverse complement strand
AGACCCGGAAGAAGAAGCGTGGAGAGAGAGAGAGAGAGAGAGAGAGAGAGAGAGAGAGAGAGAGAGAGAGAGAGTCTGTTTACCTAAGGGCGTGGGCGATATGGAGGTGGAGGGAAGGAGGGAGGGAACTGGAGATTGGAAGAGGGGAGGAAGAGAAAATAGGATTAAATCAAAGAAGAGGGGTGGAAGAAAAGAAAGGAGGGAGGAAACGAAGGAAGGGATATAGGGTATGGAAGAAGAAATAATTGGAGGAAAGAAAGGAAGGCAGGTTTGAAGGAAAGGAAGGGAGAGATGGAAGGAAAGAACGAAAGGAAAGTGGAGAAAAGGAAAAAAAGGGAGAGATAAAGGAAAAGAAAGAGAGATGGACTGGTGAACGAAAGGAAAGAGGGATAGAAATGTAGAAATGACAGTACAGAGAGAGAGAGAGAGAGAGAGAGAGAGAGAGAGAGAGAGAGAGAGAGAGAGAGAGAGAGAGAGAGAGAGAGAGAGAGAGTATACAAATTGCTTCCTGAAAATAAAGAACTGAAACAAAAAATTATATTAACTCTTGTCATCGTGTTTTTTCTTTCTTTTTTTTTCTTTTTTTTGCGCGCGTCCTGGAGGAGGTGAAGGCCAGGAGAAGGAGGAGGAGGAGGAGGAGGAGGAGGAGGAAAGGGAATTCCACACCCTTCCCATAATCCTTACTGAGACTTAGGTCCGTTTTTTTAGTCCGATTTTGAAACCACCACCACCACCACCACCACCACCACCACCACCGCCACTACTACTGCCATTGACACTACGTAGATAAGGCAAAAATTGTCGAGTGAGGAGGAAAAGGAGGACGAGAAGGAGAAGAAGAACAAGAACAAGAAAACGAAGTACAGTAAGAAGTAAAAAGAGAAGTAAAGGAAGAAAAACTTAATGATGATAATGATGATGACGATGAAGATGCAGGAGGAGAAGAAAAGGAAAGAAAGAAAAACAAGAACAAGTACAAGAACAAGGAAAGAACAAAAATACATAGTAGTAGAAAATAATGATAAAGAAGAAGAAGAAGAAGAAGAAGAAGAAGAAGAAGAAGAAGAAGAAGAAGAAGAAGAAGAAGAAGAAGAGAAGGAGGAGGAGAAGGAGGAGGAAGAAGAAGGGGAAGATTCCAGCACAAGTTACCTTTGACATATTCTGCACCTACCTTTGCTCCCTCTCTCCCTCCCCTCTCCCTTTCTCCTCTCCGCTCCTCCTTGATTTTTACCTCCTGCCTCGCCTCATCTCCCTGGACATCCCCTCCTCCACGCCGCAGGGATGGTACCCGATCACCTTCAGGAGGAAGGGGAAAAGGAGGAGAAGAAGGAGGAGGAAGACACTGAAATCGGAGGAGAGGAACTAGTTGACGAAGGGAAGATGATTGAAAGGAAAAAAAAAAAAGGAGAAACAAAAAGAAAAGGTAAGAAACAAGAAAAGAAAGAAAAATAAAAGAAGAAAAGCGTAAAATTATCGTCCATAACAAATAAAAACTCAAATTAAAGTCACCTACAGAGAGAGAGAGAGAGAGAGAGAGAGAGAGAGAGAGAGAGAGAGAGAGAGAGAGAGAGAAGGACGTGGAATTTTGAATCATTTAATCAAAACCCACACTGATTTTTTTTTCCTTTTTTTCCATCCCTCCCATTCCTCCTTCCCTCCATCCCTCCCTTCCTCCCTCCCTTCCCTCCATCACTCCCTCCCTTCCCTCCCTCCTGACGGTGACGCAGCAGAAGACTATTGACGTAGGCACTGCAGATCCCATCACTGCTATACTGGGAAAGGCGAGGGAGGCACTGACCTTGCTGTGAGGGATGGGCAGGTGATGGGGCAAGAACTGTGGGAAGGGAGGGGGAGGGGAGGGTAATGGGGAGGGAAGTGTTGGGGTGGTGATGATGGTGATGAAGTGAAGGGATGGGAGTTACTGGGGTTGGGTTTAAATGGTGATGGGGTAAGATAGGTGGGAAAGGTGATGGGAAGGGAGGTGTTGGATATTAGGGTGATGGGGTAAGAAGAATGGAAATGGGGAAGGGATGGGAGACGGGGAGGGAGGTGATGGGGAGGAGAGTTTTGGTGTGATGTATTGATGGGAGAGTAATGGGTAGAATATGGATCTCTCTCTCTCTCTCTCTCTCTCTCTCTCTCTCTCTCTCTCTCTCTCTCTCTCTCTCTCTCTCTCTCTCTCTCTCTCTCTCTCTCTCTCTCTCTCTCTCTCGCTCAGCTTTCTAATGTACAAAGTGTAGCAAAAACTAGTGAATTTTTAAGTTTATACAAATATGTGTACCCTTGTTTGTTGTGTGTGTGTGTGTGTGTGTGTGTGTGTGTGTGTGTGTGTGTGTGTGTGTGTGTGTGTGTAGTGAAAGTTTTTGCTTCACCTATACTGCTCCACCCTTGCCCTCCCTCCCTCTCTCCCTCCCTTCTCTCACTCTCTCCTTTCCTCCTTCCCTCCCTTCCTCCTTCATCAATATTCCTCCCGCTTGTCCTTCTTACTGCCTTTTAGTTCCTTTTCCTTCATTCTTTCCTTCCTTTCTTCTTCCTTCTCCTCATACTGTTTTTCCTTCCTTCATTTTTTATTTCATTCCTTCCTTCGTTTTCCTTCATTCCTCTTATTCTTTATATTCACTTCCTTCTCTACCTTCACACCTTCCCTTCCCTTTCCTTCTCCTTTATTTATCTACCCTTTATCAGCACTTCTTCCCCTCTCCTTCCCTTCTTTCTTCTTTCCTCCTTCTCTCCTACTCTCCCTATTCTCATTCTTCCCATCTCTCTTCTCCAACCTTGCATTGCCTCTCCTTCCCTCTCACCCCTCTCCTCTTTTATCTTCCTCTTCCTTTCCTCTTATATATTCGTAATTCTCTCTCTCTCTCTCTCTCTCTCTCTCTCTCTCTCTCTCTCTCTCTCTCTCTCTCTCTCTCTCTCTCTCTCTCTCTCTCTCTCTCTCTCTCTTCTTTTCCTTTCTTCCTTATACTCTTTTTTTTCCTTCCATCTCTTTTCTTCCAGTATTGTCTCGTATCCTCCCCTTCCCTCCATCCTCCCCCTCTCTCCGCCCTCACCTGCCCACCTTTGTTCCTTCATCACCTCAAGGTCACCTGCACGCTAATGAGATCTCGGGCAAACAGGTGTGCAAAGTTGATTAATTGTTGTTGTTGTTGTTGTTGTTGTGGTGGTGGTGGTGGTGGTGGTGGTGGTGGTGGTGGTGGTGGTGGTGGTGCTGTTTTTTGTGGGTCATGTGTGTGTGTGTGTGTGTGTGTGTGTGTGTGTGTGTGTGTGTGTGTGTGTGTGTGTGTGTGTGTGTGTGCGTGAGTGTGTGTGTGTGTGTGTGTGTGTGTGTGTGTGTGTGTGTGTGTGTGTGTGTGTGTGTGTGTGTGTGTGTGTGTGTGTGTGTGTGTGTGTGTACCCCTTCCTTGTGTGATTAGGCCCAAGGATGCCCTAAATTTCTTCCCTTTTCTCTCCTTATCTCCCTCTTCCTTCCTCCCTTTCTTCTCTCCTCCTCCTCCTCCTCCTCCTCCTCCTCCTCCTCCTCCTCCTCCTCCTCCTCCTCCTCCTCCTCCTCCTCCTCCTCCTCCTCCTCCTCCTCCTCTCTTGCTTCATCAGTAACTTATTGTCTTGTCTCCTTCTTCCTCCTCCCTCTTTGCTCCTTTTCCTCCCTTCCCTTCCCTTCCCTCCCCCTCCCCTCCCCTCCCCTCCCCTCCCCTCCCCTCTCCCTCTCTCCTGGAACACACACACACACACACACACACACACACACACACACACACACACACACACACACACACACACACACACACACACACACACACACACACACACACACACACACACACACACTCATTCTCTCAGTGACTAGTATATTTTTTTTTGTTTTTTGTCATTCATTCGTTCATTCATTCATTCATTCAGTTAGTCAGTCAGTTAGTCAGTCAGTCAGTCAATCAGTCAGTCAATCAGTCAGTCAGTCAGTCAGTCAATCAGTCAGTCAATCAGTCAGTCAGTCAGTCAGTCAGTCAGTCAGTCAGTCAATCCATCAGTCAGTCAGTAAGTCAGTCAGTCAGTCAGTCAGTAAGTCAGTAAGTCAGTCGGTCAGTCAGTCAGTGAGTCAGTCAGTCGGTCAATAATTTCAGTCATCTGTCCTCTTCCAGCTCCAAATTTCCCACATACCTCGCAGTTAGGAAGGCAGCTTTTGATAGGACCCTTCCAGCCTTCTACACCTTCCAGAATCCCTCACACCTCACAGTTAGGAAGGTAGTCACTCAAAACTCCCTTCCAGTCTTCCAAACTATCCAATTTTCACCCTAACCAATATTATCAAACCTCCTTTAGTCCCCCCATCCTTCCAGACCTTCCGTTTTCTCTAACATTCCAGCAGGACAAGAGAAAACGGAGAACCTGGCGGCTGAGGTGCCTGGAATTAAAAAAAAGACAAAACCAAACAAAAAAAATATCAACACAAATCCCAGTCTTCATCAGTCCATCCAGTCTCCTTTCGTTTTCTCTTGTGGCGTCCTGGAGTCAAAGAAAACGAGAGCTTCCAGGGCAGGAGGTTGGGCATTGGAGGTGGAGGAGGAGGAGGAGGTTAGACGACCATAAAAATACTGGAATAAGGAGGTACGTACGTGCGACCCTGAACCGCCTGAACCACTTTCTCTCTCTCTAGCGTGTATGTGTGTGTGTGTGTGTGTGTGTGTGTGTGTGTGTGTGTGTGTGCTTGCCTCACTCTATTTTTACCGGATTGAGTCAAGTTAAGGCAAGTTTTGTGTGTGTTTGTCTCTGAAAGTGAAGGTTTTTGGGGACAAACGAGTTCTTCTGGTGTTATATTAGACTGGTACGTGTGTGTGTGTGTGTGTGTGTGTGTGTGTGTGTGTGGAAAGAGGGGAAAAAGGGGTTGGCAAAATGTGGAAGACTGAGGGGAAGAAGATGGAAGAGAGAGGAGGAAAGAGCGGTGAAAGAGAGAGACGGAAAAGGAAGGAAAGGAGATAGGTAAGGAGGTAGAAGAGAGAAACAAAAGAGAAGGAAGGAAGAGAAGAGGGGAGGGGGAGGGAGATGAAAAAGGTAAAAAAGAGGAAGGAAGATGAAGAGAAAGAAGAGAAAAGGAAGGATAAGAAAGATATGGGAGAGAGGTGGAAGAGGAAGAGGTAATGAAAGTGAGAGGAAGAAACGAAGGTGGAAGAGGGAGGAGGTAAAGGAAGATAGGAAAAAGAGAGAAAGGAAAGAAGAATATGAGAGAGGAAAGAATGGAGGCGGAAGAGAGAAAAGAAGAGAGAAGTGGAAAAGATAAGGAAGGTGTGGTCATAGGATAAGAAGAAGGAGGAAGAGAAGAAGTGATAAAGGAAGTGAGATAATGATAATAATAGTAATAATAATAGAGGTAAAAAGAAAGATACACAAGAAGGAAATAAAAATGTCCTTGGTTCAGAATTAAAAAAAAAAAAAGACGATAAAGAAAATAACTTATCGAGTAAAATGACGTCAGAGAGAGAGAGAGAGAGAGAGAGAGAGAGAGAGAGAGAGAGAGAGAGAGAGAGAGAGAGAGAGAGAGAGAGAGAGAGAGAGAGAGAGAGAGAGAGAGAGAGAGAGAGAGAGAGAGAGAGAGAGAGAGAGAGAGAGAGAGAGATTCATAGAAATAATAGTAATCAAAACTGAGACAAAAAATCAGACCAACAAGAGAAAAAAAGAAAAAAAAAAAAAAAAAAGCAGAAAAAGAGCTCCAGAAATATGAGATAATTCAAATGTTAGTGGACTGATCTCATAAGAGTGAAAGTAAGAAGTGGAGCACAAAATAATAGCTCTGTATGGTCAGCACTGAGGAGGAGGAGGACCACAAAGGATCACAAAGGAAAGAACAAGCAGCAGTAGACTTAATGGCCCCTACGAGGTTGTTTGTGGCCCACTTCGATGTCTAATGTAAAGTAAAAGAGGAAGGTGAGAGATGGAGGAGGAGGAGAAACAACAGCAAGCACCAGCAGCAGCAGCAACAACAACAACAACAACAACAACAACAACAACAACAACAACAACAACAACAACAGCAGCAACAGCAACATCGTCAGCAACAGCAACAACAACAACAACAACAACAGCAACAGCAACAACGACAACATCGTTAACAACAACAACATCTTCAACAACAACATCATCAATAACAACAACATCGTCAACAACAACATCGTCAACAGTAACAACATCAACAACATCATCAACAACAACAGCATCGTCAACACCACCACCACCAACAACAACAACAAGAGAAGAAGAAAAAGAGAAGAGTAGGAGAAAAAGAAGAAAAGAAAAGGAAAAGAAAAAAGAAGGAGGAGGAGGTGGTGAAGAGAAGAAGAGAAGAAGCAGTAGGGAGGGAGGGAAGACAACCAGATGAGCAGGTTACCACTCAACCTGTGCCAGTGAAGAACCAGCCAGGTGACACAGATCGGCAGGCGAGGCGGTGGGCAGGTGAGGTGTGGGTGCTGCGCTGCGGTAGTCAAGGCCACCACAGCGGGGGTCAGTGGATGGGTGGAAGGTCACTTTTTAGAATGGTATGTGACTTTTTGGAGATGCAGTGTGACTTTACCAGTGGAAGGTCACTCTTTGACACTGCATTGTGACTTTTATGGACTGCAAGGTCACTTTTTAACCTCGAATGTGACTTTTTATGATGGAATGTGACTTTTTATAAGAAAGTCATTTTTATTTACTGGAAGGTGATTCAAGTGACTGGAAGGTAAATTTACGGAACTGTAATGTAGCTTTTAGGCCCGGAGAGTGACTTAACATTGTGGAAGGTGTCTGTAGGGGCTGGAAGACAACCTGGAGAGCTGGGATGTGACGTTAAGATACTGGAAGATGACTTGAGGGGCTGCGAGGTAAGATTAGGGGATGGAAAATGACTATAGAATTCAGGATAATAAATCAAGGTTCTAGGAATAACTTAAGAGACTGTAGGGTTAACTTAAGAAACTGTAAAATAACTATAGGAGACTGGAATATAAATTTAGGAGGCTGGAAGGTAATCTGAGGTCCTGGAAGATACCCTGAGGAAACTGGAAGATAGATTAAGGCACTGGAAGATATAACCTTAAATCCCTAAAACACTATTGTATTTTTGCTTGTTTAAATCATGTATTCTTTTCTGGTAGTGCTGGTGGTGGTGGTGGTGGTGGTGGTGGCAATGAGTATTTTTATCATCCCTTCACCCTCCCCCACTCTCTCTCTCTCTCTCTCTCTCTCTCTCTCTCTCTCTCTCTCTCTCTCTCTCTCTCTCTCTCTCTCTCTCTCTCTCTCTCTCTCTCTCTCTGTCAGTCTAAACTTGACACCCCAAGACTCGTTTTCTTCAACTAATCTGAATAATTATCTCATCTATAGTCGCCACTGAGGGATATCACGACCTCCCCCACTTTCTCTCTCTCTCTCTCTCTCTCTCTCTCTCTCTCTCTCTCTCTCTCTCTCTCTCTCTCTCTCTCTCTCTCTCTCTCTCTCTGACACGTACTTGCATAGATAAATAAAAGATAAATGGAGATCTTGAATAAACAAACAATGGGAATATTCTAAAGAAAATATAACTAAACATTCATTATACTTCCTCCTCAGCCCGCTCCTCTTCCTCCTCCTCCTCCTCCTCCTCCTCCTCCTCCTCCTCCTCCTCCTCCTCCTCCTCCTCCTCCTCCTCCTCCTCCTCCTCACCCCCACGACAGTCACGCCCCGCCGGGAACACGACACAGGCACGCAGCCCCCCGGACTCCTGGTGAATATTCATGCCGTAACGTGACGCCCAAAGGGTCCGCCCACGCCCCCACCCACTCCTCCGATCTGCCCTCACCCCACACCCCAGTCCTCATCCACCCTCACTCCTACCCACCCCCCTCCTGCCAGGCCCTCACCCATCCCCACCCCAACACAGGCTCTCATCCCACCACTGCCGCAACTACTACTACTACTACTACTACTACTACTCCCTCCTCATCCCCACCACCTCCTATTACTTCCTACCCCCACCACCACCACTAACACCACCTTCATCCCCTTCCACCACCACCACCACCACCACTACTGCTACTGTTTTTACCGTTTACCGTTTCTTCTGTAATTACCACCACCACCACCACCACCACCATCACCATCTGCAAGCTTATTAATACAACCGTGGGAGGGAGAGCGAGGGAAGAGGGAGAGGGAGAGAGAAAGAGAGAGAGAAATAGAAGAAGAGGAAAGGATGATGAGAGTGAGGAAGATAGGAATAAATAAAGATGAAAAGACTGAAGAAGGAGAAGTGTAAAAGTGAAGAAGAGAGAGAGAGAGAGAGAGAGAGAGAGAGAGAGAGAGAGAGAGAGAGAGAGAGAGAGAGAGAGAGAGAGAGAGAGAGAGGAGAATAAAATAGATTAAATAAGAGATAATGGGATAAAAATAAGTAAATAATCTCTCATAAGGGTCTAAAGGATTAAGTTAAGGGGTGTCAAAGGGTTAAGAGATGAAGTTAATGGTGAAGAGAGAGAGCGAGAAGGTAATGGTTGGAAAGAGTGGAATTAATGGGTGAAGTTAAGGAGTGAGGGAAGAGGGAGTGGTAAAGGTTAAGAAGGGCGGAATTAAGGGAAGCTAAGGGGTGAGGGGAGACAGAGGGTGAGAGCTAAAAAGAGGTAGAATTAAGGGTAAGAAATGGGGGAGGTGCAGTTTGTAAGGGTAATAAAAAAGGGATATTTTAGTGTAAGGGACAGGCGGCCATTATGCTGTCTGGGGCTGTCTGCTACCCTGCTACACACATACACACAAACACACACACACACACACACACACACAACTGTCACACTTGTCTTCTCGTTTCTTCCTTCTGTGATAAAACGCTATTTGTCATCCTAACACACACACACACACACACACACACACACACACACACACACACACACACACACACACACACACACACACACACACACACACACACACACACACACACACACACACACAGACACACACACGCAGTACCAGTTCTTTTTGTCACTGCCTCCACACAACCCCATTCACCATTCACCCTCCACCCTTGAGTTCTCTTAGCCATTCTATTTGTGCCTCTTTTTATTACTCTTAGACTAATTGCACACCTGCCGCTGCCTGAGGGGGGTCCAGGGTAGCTCAGGTAATGCTTCTTGCGCTCGTTAATGAAAGATGGTGGTCTCTCTCTCTCTCTCTCTCTCTCTCTCTCTCTCTCTCTCTCTCTCTCTCTCTCTCTCTCTCTCTCTCTCTCTCTCTCTCTCTCTCTCTCTCTTCTCAGGTTCGTTATAATGCCATACAGGTAGAGAATTCAAGGTAATTGCTTTTTGTTTAGGTAATTTTTATAATATGTAGTCCTTTAGAGGTATTCCCCGTACAGGTGTGAATTTTTGAGGTACTGTGTAGATCTGGTTTGGTTTCATTAGTTTAGGTTAGGTTAGGTTTGGTTAGGTTTGGTTAGATTAGGTTTGGTTAAGTTAGGTTTGGTTAAGTTTGGTTTGGTTAGGTTTAGTTTCGTTTGGTTAAGTTAGGTTTGGTTAGGTTTAGTTTCGTTTGGTTAGGTTAGGTTAGGTTTGGTTAAGTTAGGTTAGGTTTGGTTAGGTTAGGTTAGGTTTGGTTAAGTTAGGTTAGGTTTGGTTAGGTTAGGTTAGGTTTAGTTAAGTTAGGTTAGGTTTGGTTAGGTTAGGTTAGGTTTAGTTAAGTTAGGTTAGGTTTGGTTAGGTTAGGTTAGGTTTAGTTTCGTTTGGTTAGGTTTGGTTAGGTTAAGTTAGCTTAGGTTAAGTTTGGGTTAGGTTTGGTTTGGTTAGGTTTAGTTTCGTTTGGTTAGGTTAGGTTTTGTATGGTTACGTTTAAGATAGGTTAGGTTTTGTTAGGTTTTGTTAGGTTTGGTTAGATTACGTCAAGTTCGATTAGGTTGGTTTAAGGTAGGTTAGATTTGTTTAAGTTGGATTAGGTTTTATTAGGTAAGGTTAGGTTAGGTTAGGTTAGGTTAGGTTAGGTTAGGTTAGGTATTCTCTATCGTTACATGATT
>NC_087174.1:13310827-13325827 GCF_035594125.1 Scylla paramamosain | reverse complement strand
TTCTCTGCTTCCCTCTCACTCTCCCTCTCTTCCTTCTCTCCCCCTTCAAAATTACCTCCGTGACCTCTCGTGACCCCGGAAGCCAAGGTCACGTGACGATCGTTAGAGGTGTGCCGCTCATTAACACTTCCACGCTCGTTAGCTTCCTCCTTCCTTCTCACCCTTCTCATTTATCTCCCTTATTTACTTTCTTCTTTGCTTTCCCCATCTTCTTGTTTTCAGTCTTTTTTTTCGTCTGTTTCCTCTTCTTCTCTCTCCCTTACTCTCCTTCCCCTCACTCTTCCTCTCTCTCCTCTCTCCTCTCACTTCTTTCCTCTCCCTTCCTCTTCGCACTTTTCCTTTTTTCCCCTCACTTCCCCTTTTCCCTTGTTTTTTTCCCTCTTACTCTCCCCTGTGTCACCCCTCACACTCTTTACTCTCCCAATCTTCTTGTTTTCCGTCTTCCTCCCCTCACTTTTCCCTTTATCTCTCGTTTATGTTCTCACTCTCCACTCTTTTTTCCTGTTCTTTCCTCTCTTTCTCTTTTTTTGTCTCACTTTTTCTTCCTCTTCCTCTTCGCTTTTTTTTCTGTCCTCTCCTTACTCTTCTGTCTTTCTCTCCTCAGTCTACTTCTCTCCTTCCATCCTTCTCTCTTTTTTCTCTTTTCTTTCCCTCCTCACTCTCCTGTGTTTCCTTTTTTCCTTTTCTCCTCCTCTCATCCCTGTACTTCCCTCGACCACTTACTTTCCTTACTTATTTTCCCTCCTACCTTCTCTTCTTTCCGTCTCACTCTCCTGTCTTTCCTCCCTCTGCCTCCTCTCATTCCTTCCTCTACCTCCTTTCTTCCCTGTTCCATTTCCTCCTTCACACTTTTCTCTCTTTTCTTTCTCTTCCATTTTCATCATATATCTCACCCCCTTCCTCTCCCTCCTTCCCTCTTCCCTTCCCTCCCCGCGCACTGGCTCAGGTAACACGGAAGGACGCGTGTGACCGCAAGGCGCGACGCTGAGGTGCAGGTAAGCATCGCGATAGCCAAAAGTCAGTGGTATTAAGGTCAAGCTAAAAAGTTCACGGTACAAGGTTGCGGCGGTGACAGGCAGACAGGCAGGCGTGGTGTTGGTGTGTGTTGGTGTGTTGGTGCTTAGTCAGGCCCACACGCTCTGCTCCTGTCACCTATACCTTGTTGAGAATGTAAGTTATTGGTTTGTTCTTGTTCTTGTTCTTCTTCTTAAGCTTCTTTCACCTTGGTCTGTCCATTAAGAGCGTGTGTTATCTTGTTTTCTTTTTTTTTTTTTGTTCTTGTTCTTGTTCGTATTTTATTCTCACGGTCTTATTATCTTCCTCAGCATGCTACTTATCGTCCTCTTTTTCTTCTTCTTTTTCTTCTTCTTCTTCTTCAGTTTTATTCCATTCCACACTTGATCATTGCCTCTTCATGGACTCCCCACCCTTCTCTTCAGCAAATGAAAAACACAACCTTCTTTACCAAACACTCAAGAAAAGAAAAGCAAATATTGAGAACATTCATAGCCATATAGAGCCAATGAGTGTGGGAGTGTATTAATTAATCCTTTCACTGGTACATCTTTCCTTCATTACTAAACACTCTCAGACATCTTTACTTGTTCTACAGCCACGTCCAATCAATAATCTGGGTAGAAATTGAAAAATCTATTCTTTTTAAATCTTCTTCCTTGTAGATATTTATAAAGGTTTTAATAATGTCTTATCTTTAGTGCAGCGAAAGGATTAAGACAGTCATTGTAATCACAGGTTGTGGATGGGGGGAGGGGAGGTCTTAAAACACTTCCCCAATTTGAGTTAAACTTTTTGTCTCTTCTCAGGGAATGGCACCTCAGTGGACTTTTTTTTGTGTTTTGTTCCCCTCGGCCTGTACCGCTCTTACGTAAAAAATGGATAAGGGTCGTGTATGGAAGGTGGGTAACGATCAGAAAAAGGTACTTAGGGAGCCACTGGTCTGCGTCTGTGTCTGGCCACAAGCCTTCCATACAAATTACCAGCGTCACCTTGATATGAGATGCCGTGTTTATTTATTTTTTATTTATTTTTATTGTTAGCCTTTCCAACGGTTCCATTTTTTTGCCGTTTTGAATTTGTGCTACTGCTGCTTTTATATTTCCTTTTCTCTATTATTTTTCAGGAAGTATGTTTGTATATGTATTTACTTATTTTATTTTATTTTTATTTTTATTTATTTATTATTATTTTTCTTTTTTTCATTTTATTTTTTTATTTTTTTTTTCTTTTCAATGGTCCCTCTTATTCTTTTTCTTATTCTTATTCTTTTATTCTTTTTTTCGAGGGGCTTTCTTTTATTACGAGAGACAGCCAGTTTATTTTCCGAGGTGTCTTCATACTCCTCTTCTATTACTCTGCTACCAAACACTATTCCATTCTGTTGTGTTCTGTATACCAGGCCGGCAATCCCACACGGGGCGTCCCAGGCAAGGCACCACACATCCATGCACACATCACTCTCACTCTTCGCTCCGTCGGTCTGATTAAACACTAGTGCCCCTGTGAGTTCTTCCTGTCTTCTATATAGCGACACAACACCACACGATTAGGTCTCTTATCTGCTTAACCTTTTTTGTGTCAAGTAGTAAGGAGGTCAAGTTCTTTTTTTATATAGGTCTAGTATACCTTGACCAGGATCCCTTGCACCTTAGTAGTAAAAGGAAGGACTGGAGGAAGGTTGAGAAAATAACAAAGGTGATGGTGGTTGGTGAGATAGACATAAGGGAACACAAAGGAAGCTGTGTGAATCCATCAGGCCTTCACGTGGCAGCTCCTTAACCTTCATAATCCGGATAAACTCTGGAAATTTATTAAAACACTGCATTGCAAATAAGAGTTACGTAAAACTAGAGACTTTTAAGGCGAATATTTTACAATCTTCAATAGATAACTCACTGATAACTGGAGAGCAACCAAGAAACTCAATAAATACATATGAATTTACTAGAAATCAGATCGTAAAAAGGCTAGTGGATTCAGATTTGTATCCATCTGTTACGCCTGTCCATCTCTTTCGGGTCGCCACAGCGGATCAGCCTTCCCCAACACACTCAGCCTTCTGCGCCTTCCTCAGCCGCACCCATTACAAGCACGTCTTCTTTCTCTGCATCCATGAACCTTCCCTTCAATCTTTCTCTCTTCCTCCAGCCGGGTAGATCAATCTCCAGCATCATCAACACGCCTACACCACCTCAGTCACGCCTCTCTACCTTAAACTTATCATCCCCGTCCATAAACTTATCCTCTTTTAAAAGCCTTCATTGACTGACCATTTAAACTTCTCATAAGGACTATTTTCAAAGGTCACAGAGATAAGTCCTCGGGTTTTCATGGTGTTTTCTCCCAGTGATGATGCATAATGTATGTTAGATCATCACTAGCATCAGGAAAATGCACATGAAACTCAGATTACTTCTTTTAGGGACCGGCACCTCACTGGCCCTTCCTTGCATAAACTTGTGTAACCTTTCCAAGTACCAGAACCCTTCTTGCATGAAAAAAGGCACTACGATCTATAAGAAATACAGAATACGACCCCAAATCACCACAAGCATTATGAAGACTTACTTGAAAACTCCGATAACTTCCTTTACAAACTGACACCTTAGTGGACCTTTTATTGCATAAATTTTGTGCCCCCTTGTTCTCTCTTATATAAAAAAAAAAAAAATAGCCTATAGGAAATACTGGAGAGAGACCCCAAATAATCACTGTCATCATGAAAACACACCTGAATAAATCCCGATAACTTCCTTTACGAACCGGCACCTTAGTGGACCTATTTTTTGTATAAATCTGTGTGACCCTTCCCAGTACCAGAATCCCTTTTACATAAAAAAAAATAAATAAAACACTGTAACCCACAAGAAACACAGCAGACAGACCCCGGAACATAAGAATAGAGACCTAAGAGCGAGGGTCACTGCGAGGTCGGCGGCAAAAGGTGTCTAGAAGGTATCAAGGATGTCAGTCAACGCTCCTTATCTACTGGCGGGGCGGGGGAGTGTGAAGAGGCGAGTCGAGGCGTTAACGGGTGTTATAGTGCGAGAGTTCACTGCACGGCCGAATGACTGACAGTGAAAGGTGCGTGCTGAACTGACGGAAGAATGTAAACTAGGAAACTTGTTAAAAGTTACGCAACGAAATACAGGTTAGAAAAAAAAAAAAAGTATGATAATTTTATACTCGTAGCTCAGAGGAGGAAGAGAGAGAGAGAGAGAGAGAGAGAGAGAGAGAGAGAGAGAGAGAGAGAGAGAGAGAGACGTTTATCATAGCAGGAAACGAGAAACAGTTACTTAATAACCCGTAACACTTCAGTACAACCTCCCTCACCACCCCTTCCCCCTCACGCCGTCACTCCTTCCCAGCCCTGCACCCCCACCCACCTCCTTCCTCTCCTTTTATTTTATCCGCTCGTATATTTCCTGCCTTTTAGTCTTCCTCTCTTTCTAGCTTCTTTCCTTCCTTCCTTCCTTCCTTCCTTCCTTCCTTCCTTCCTTCCTTCCTTCCTTCGTTTCCTCTTACCTTCCTTCGTTCCCTCCTTTTCTTTCTGTTCCATTTCTCGCGTACTTGTAACCCTTTTTTCCATTGCACCTTCATGCAGTGCAACGCCCTCTCCTCCTCCTCCTCCTCCTCCTCCTTCTCCTCCTCCTCCTCCTCCTCCTCCTCCTCCTCCTCCTCCTCCTCCTCCTCCTCCTGCTGCTGCTGCTGCTGCCCAAAACTGGACCGGGCGGGGAATGGCACCAGTTTTTGTGGAATTTAAGGGAATTTTTTAGTGAAATGAAAGTTGTACGGATTGGTGTGGTGATTATTATTGTTGATGATGACGATGATGATGATGATGATGATGATGATGATGATGATCGTTGTTATCGTCATCATCATCATCAGCACCAGCAGCAGCATCATCTTCCCGTGGTGATGCCCACCCCGCCTCGCCTCCCTAATGGCCCTTCACAGCATCACAGCACCACAGGTCAGCGGGCGCGCCGCCCACCGCGTAGTGGCGGGTGTGGCGGTGCACCAGTGACCCGTGGGGCGGCAACACAAGAGATTAAGACATCTGATGCCCCGCCGCGGGGCGACACCTACCGGGGCGGGGCCACAGCGGTGCCCTTAACAAAGGGTAAACCAGCGACCCCAACCCGCGCGACGCCACGCACCCGCCCCCCCCTCCCCGACATCATCCCGCACCCCGCACCCCGCCATGCCCCCTCTACCAGCTGCCTGGAAGCTGAAGGAAGCCCCGCCGGCGAGGCCGTGGCTGCTCGGGTGGCGCGGGGCGAGGACAATGGCGGGGCGGGGAGGGCGTGCCGCGCCCTTGAGGGTCACGGCCCCTCACGACATGTTGGTGACGCGCTGACTCTGTGTGACCTGCACTGGGATGACCCGAGCCACGCAATGCTGCCCGCCCTGACTGTGGTGGTGATGCGGTGATGTGTTGGTGTGGTGGTGGTGTGGTGGTGGTGGTGGGGACATGAGGGGGTTGAGGGTGGGTGGGTCTGGAGGGAGGCGCGGCGTGACGAAAGACTGGAATGAGGCGTGGCAGGAAGGACATGACGTGACGCGAGCACTGTGTGTGTGTGTGTGTGTGTGTGTGTGTGTGTGTGTGTGTGTGTGTGTGTGTGTGTGTGTGTCTGTCCGAGAGAGAGAGAGAGAGAGAGAGAGAGAGAGAGAGACTCAAGCCGTGATGGTTATGGCGTTAGCGGAACATCCGTCACTGAGCGGCAGCGGGGTGGGAAGAGGGAAAGAGGTAGAGGGAGAGTGAGGGGAGGAGGAAGAGGAAGGGGAGAAACTATACCCTTTGATGTCTTGCCCCTTTTTCTCACCCCTTCGCCCCTTCCCGCCCCTGCCCTCCCTCTCCCCTTCCTTCCTCTCCCATCCCTCCCCTCTCCCATGCCCTCCCTCTCCCTCTCTCCTCTCCATCATCCTGCGAGCGACGTCTTGGCTTATTTTTTCCTTCAAGTCAATAATTAAACTCGCTGTCAGGGGGAGGAAGGGAGGAAATGGGGAGGAAAGAGACAAGGTGGGGAGAGGAGGAGGAAAGAAGTGGAGAGATGGAGAGAAAATTTAGTCTCTGTAGTTATAACTCTTCCTTCTTTCCTTCCTTCTTTCCTTTTCTTTCTTTATCTCAAAATCTTCTCGTCCTTTTTATCAAACTCTTCCTTTCTCTCTCTCTCTCTCTCTCTCTCTCTCTCTCTCTCTCTCTCTCTCTCTCTCTCTCTCTCTCTCTCTCTCTCTCTCTCTCTCTCTCTCTTCCCTTTCTTTTTCTTTTCCTGTTTATTCTTTAGTTTATTTATTCATTTATTTATTCATTTTTTATTTATTTATGCATTCGCGTATCGATTTTATTTCCTTATTCCCTTCTTTCTTCTTCTTCTTCTTATTATTATTATTATTGTTATTATTATTATTATTATTATTATTATTATTATTATTATTATTATTATTATTATTATTATTTTTTGTATTATTATCATTAGTAGTAGTAGTAGTAGTAGTAGTAGTAGTAGTAGTAGTAGTAGTAGTAGTAGTAGTAGTACTAGCAGTTGTAGTAGTAATAGTTGTAGTAGTAGTAGTAGTAGTAGTAGTAGTAGTAGTAGTAGTAGTAGTAGTGGTAATAAAAGAAGTAGTAGTAGTTGTTGTTGTTGTTGTTGTTGTTGTTGTTGTTGTTGTTGTTATAATAGTAGTAGTTGTTGTAGCAGTAATAGTAGTAGTAGTAGTGGTAGTAGTAGTAGTAGTAGTAGTAGTTGTTGTAGTTGTAGTAATAGTAGTAACTCTCTCTCTCTCTCTCTCTCTCTCTCTCTCTCTCTCTCTCTCTCTCTCTCTCTCTCTCTCTCTCTCTCTCTCTCTCTCTCTCTCTCTCTCTCTCTCTCTCTCTCTCTCTCTCCGTCACGTCCTACATTTCGTTTTCGTCACTCGCCTTTTGGCATTCCCACTTAACACACTCACTCACTCTCTCTCTCTCTCTCTCTCTCTCTCTCTCTCTCTCTCTCTCTCTCTCTCTCTCTCTCTCTCTCTCTCTCTCTCTGACATTCATTTTTTTCAATTTATATTTCTTTAATTTTCTTTTACTCCATTTCATTCTATATTTCTTTCATTCTCTCTCTCTTTCTCTCTTTCTCTCTTTGTCTCTCTCGCTCGTCCCTTTAGCATTTAATTTCGTCTTGATAATTGCACTGTTCACTTTTGTTTTCCTTCTTTCATAACAACAACCTTTTACCTATCACACACACACACACACACACACACACACACACGTTTCATTTTAGTCATGTCATTTCTTGTGTTTACTTTTCTTATTCCCGTTTCCTTTTCTGTCTTTCCTTTATTCTTTTGTTCCTTTATTCCTGTCTTTTTTTTCAATCTTCCTTTCTTCCTTTTTTTTCTTTTCTTCGTTTTATTGTTTTTTTATTTTCTTTCTTCACTCATTTATTCATTCATTCTTTCTTTCTTCTTTCTTTCTTTTCTTCCTTATTTCTTTATTTTCTCTAATTCCTCATTGCTTCATTCCTTTCTTTCACCCTTTCTTCCTTCTTTCCTTTCTTTCTTTTGCTTCTTTCATCCCTTCTTCCTTTCTTCCCTTCATCCCCTCCTTCCTTTCTTCATTCCTTCTTTCCTCCCTCCCTCCCTCACTTACATCCTTCCATTCCCTCTCTCCTTCCTTCCATGCATCCTTCCTTTCTTCCATCCTTCCATCCTTCCATCTTTCCTTCTTCCCCTCCTACACCCATCACAGTCTACACACAAAGTCCTCACCTCTGCCTTTTACTACATTAGGTCCTATCACCACCACCATCACCACCACAACAACACCGCTACACCACCATCATTCTCGCCCCATCATCTCCTTTATTCAGCCTCACCCCCCCCATCACTCCTTCACCTTTGCATTTATATTTCATCTCTCTATTAATCTCCCCTCCCATACTTTAACCTATTCATTCGCCTAGTCACCCCTTTCTGGTCACCCTGTTTAATATTTTTCTTTTATTCTTTCTTTCTTTTTGCTTTTCTCATTTTTCTTTTGTTTTATCTTTCTTATTTCTCTTTCTTTTTTTTTCATTCCATCTTCGTCTTTTCTTCGTTATTCCTCTGTGTGTTTTTTTTTTCTCCCCAGTCTCACCCCTCCAATTCATTCCCTCACCCCCATGTCACTGGCACCCCACTAGTCACCCCAATACCGTATCTGTCATTCACTTGTCATATCACCCTTCTGTCAACCTTCCCATTCATTCCTTCATCCCATCTTATCACCCCACTCACCCCGTCAGTCACCCCAGCATCATATTTGTTATTCATTCATCTCTTCACTACCTCCATTCATCCTATTCTGTACCCAGTCACCCCATTTTCACCCCTCTCATCACCCCAGCACCCTGTTTATCGTTACTCTGTCTCATCACCCCATCTTCCTCTCCTATACCTGATTACCTCATTTTCGCCCCTCCCATCACTCCCATCACGCCATCACCCCATCACCCCACCATCCCTTGTATCCCCTACACCCCTCCATTATATACTTCATCCCATTACCGCAGTACTTTTATCACCCCACGTCCACACCTCTCCCATCATTGCCATGCCCCTTCACCCCACACTCAACACTATCCCATTACTGCCACACCCCATCACCCCACGATCACCTCTCATTATTGCCATTACTCCCCATCACCCATCAGCTTTACCCCATCACTGCCACGTCTCCGTCACCCAACGATCACCTCTCCCATCACCCCATACCCCGTCACCCCACGCTCACCTCTCCCCATCACTGCCCCATCACTCTCCCATCTCTTCCATTATCGGGAGAGGACATTCCAAGAGGCAGCTTTCTCTGACGCACAAGAAACCGTCACACTTCATTTCTGTAGCCGCCACCGCCCCGCCCCGCCCCCTACACACACACACACACACACACACACACACACACACACACGGGTTTTTGTATTAGTTATTTCTGTTTTTTTTTTTATGTGTGTGTGTGTGTGTGTGTGTGTGTGTGTGTGTGTGTGTGTGTGTGTGTGTGTGTGTGTGTGTGTGTGTTAGTGTGCTGGTATGTTATTGATTTTGTTTTCTTTCTTTTGGTTCCTTGTTTTCGTGTAATCTTTTTCTTTCTTTTTTGCCTTTTTTTTCTTTTTTTTCTTTCTCTCCTTTCTTCTTAGAGTTCTACTACTACTACTACTACTACTACTACGTATACCACCACCACCACCACTACTGCTATAATAGTAATACGAGCACTTTCTCCAGTACCTCCACCCTTTACACGCCCTTCAGGATGTGATATTGCTGCAGTGGTCATTCTGAAGGGCCTGTTGGTGGTGGTGGTGGTGGTGGTGGTGGTGGTGTTGAAAGAATTGCATTACGCCATTCATTGCAGCAGTAGTAGGTCTGTTTGTGTGTTTTACCTCCACACATGACTAGCAGCCTTTACTCCGCCTCCCGTGTCTTCGTCAGGCTGTGTGTGTGTGTGTGTGTGTGTGTGTGTGTGTGTGTGTGTGTGTGTGTGTGTGTGTGTGTGTAGGTGTTGAATAGTTCCTGGTGGTAACTTTTAAGAAGGGAAAAATTGGTCGTAATCAGTGTTTTTTTTTTTTATTTTCACTTTTTTTTTCTTCTTTTTATCTACATAATGTTGACCATTACCTCATGTAGTCTGGCATTCCTTCGTCAGGCTGCGTGTTGGGGCGCGGCGTGTGTGGGTGAAGGTGTTGCTGGCCGCAGTGTAACCTTTGGGAAGTGAAAAATTTGGGTGTGATCAGTACCTTTTTTTCTATACAAGCTTTACCCATTACCTTATGTTGTCTTGCACTCCTTCGTCAGGTTGTGAGTGAAGGTGTTGAAATGCTGCTGGGTGGAGGGTGACTTTTGGCGGGGTAAGAAATGGGTGTAATCAGTGTTTTTTACCCATACAAGCTCAACCATTACCTTGTGTAGTTTTTCATTCCTTCGTCAGGCTGTGTTGGGGTGTGGTGCGCGTGTGTGTAAGGTGTTGAGGTGTTGCTGGGTGGAGGGTGACTTTTGGCATGGTAAAAATCGAGTGTAATCAGTGTTTTTTATCTATACAAACTTGACCATTACCTTGTGTAGTTTTTCATTCCTTCGTCAGGTTGTGGTGGGGTGTGGTGCGCGTATGTGCAAGGTGTTGAGGTGTTGTTGGTGGAAGATAACTTTTGGGAAGGGAAAAACTGGGTGTCAGCAGTTTTCTTTTTAATTTTTTCATCTATGTAAACTTTTATCATTACTTTATGTAGCCTCATTCCTTCGACAGGTTGTGGGTACGTGAATGAAAATGATAAAGTTTTCCTGATGGAGCAAACTTTTGGGAAAGGAAACATTGGAGTGTAATCAGTGTTTTTATCAATACAAGTTTACCATATGTTGCCTTTCACTCTCTCGTCAGGCTGTGGTGCGTGGGGGAGGGTGTTGAGGTGTTGCTGGTGCAGGGTGACTATTGGGAAGGGAAAGACTGGATGTGTTCAGTATATTGTTATTATCTATACAAACTTTTACCATTACCATACTTAGTCTTTTATTCCTTTGTCAGGTTGTGGGTAACTGGGTGAAGTCAATGAGATTTTTCTGAATGAGGGTAACTTTGAGTCTTACCTAGGAATAAAAAGCGTGGAAAAGTTAAGCTAATATTTTTTTCTTTTATCCACACAAAGTTTTTCTTCCTGCAACATTCTTTCATTTCTTCGTCAGGTTGTGGGTGGCTGGGTGAAGATCATGAGGTATTCCTATAGGAGACAAGATGTACTTTGTTTTCCCCTCCCCCACACAAGTCCTTTCTCTCATCACACTCATCACTTCAGTCCACCGTTCCTTCGTCGGGTTGTGGGTGGCTAGCTAAGTGAAGGTAAACAAAAAAGTGAAATTGAGGGAAAAAATAAAAGAAAGGGGAAAAAAAAAGGCGGGTATAATCAGGTATTTTTCACAACACGATCCCTTTCTAACGAGACACTTTCTCATTTGGTCGTCAGGCAGCAGGTGTCTGGCCAGGTGACGGTGACGGACAATACAGGGAAAAAAAAGAAAACTAGTCTTAATCACTCTTTCTAATCAAACAGACACCAGAATCGTTAAAAATATCCTCTCACTCGATCATGTTGCTGCGGAAGGCGAGAAAGGAAAAGCATAAAAAGACCAGAAAGAAAAAATAGCATCTTTGGCTGTAACCTTAGTCCTGTCCACACAAAAACTTTCCTCCACTGGTATCATCTCTCATTCCTTCGTCAGGCCGCTGTAGAAAGTGACGAAGAAGAGCAAGGCAAAGAAACAGAAACAGCGCCAGCACCAGCATCATAGCGCCGTCCATAAACCCTTTCTCTACCATCACTGTAATCTCTTCTTATTCCTCCGTCAGACTCCTGCAGAAGGCGACGAAGGAGAACAGGAAAAGAAATAAAAGGAAACGCTATCACTGACATTAGTAATCATAGACCCGTTCACAGAGTCCCATCATTTTCATCTCTCATTCCTTCGTCAGACTGCTGCAGAAGGCGACGAAGGAGGGAGCATGAAAACTCACCACCAGAAACACCACCCAGCATCCGGCGTCAGTAGCACGATCGAGTCCTTCCAGCAGACATACGGTGACCCATTAAACTCTTACATTTGGGGAACAGGTGAGCTGAAACCACGGGTGTTTTTTCTCTCCCGACGCAGGTAAGGTAAGGTGAGGTGAGGTCCGACGGGGAACGCTTCTTGTGTGTGGCAGTTTTTAGTTGTGGCGAAATGGTGCTGGCGGGGGAAGTAATGGGGAAGGGGGAGAGAAAGGGGTGGAGGGGGGAGCTTATAGTGTGGTAGGGGCGTGGTAAAGGTTTGTGGTGTTTTCATTCATGTAGGGTGTGGTTAAGGGGGAGTCCAATGTGGTGGTCGCGGTGTGGTGATGTGGTGATGGTGGTGATAGTGGTGATGAGAGAGTGAGGGTTAGAGGTGATGGGAGAGGAGAGAGAGAGAAAGATTAGATTTGGGCATGTGTTAGTGTGTGTGTGTGTGTGTGTGTGTGTGTGTGTGTGTGTGTGTGTGTGGTGTGTGTGTGTGGTAGTAGTATTGGTAGTAGTAAAAAAAAATTGTAAGTCATAATCGTGGTAGTTGTAAGTAGTAGTAGTATAGTAGTAGTAGTAGTAGTAGTAGTAGTAGTAGTAGTAGTAGTAGTAGTAGTAGTAGTAATGCTAGTGGTGATACTAATACGATGGTAATGATTATAGTAGTCCTGAGATGTTTATAGTGACGACCCAGAGTAGTGATGATGATGGTGATGACAAGGAAGAGTGCAGTGTGATGATGTGATGTAGTAATGGTGGTGGTGATGTGATGGTGATGAGATGGTGATATAGTAATGGTGGTGGTGATGTGATGGTGATGAGATGGTGATATAGTAATGATGGTGGTGATGTGACGTGGTGTGATGTGATGTGATGGTGGTGTAGTAATGGTGGTGATGGTGGTGATGGTGGTGTTTGGTGTTGACAACTTTCCCTTTCCAAATTATCTCCACTGAACCCAGAATCCGCCCTCCTCCTCCTCCTCCTCCTCCTCCTCCTCCTCCTCCTCCTCCTCCTCCTCCTCCTCCTCCACCTCCACGTCCCCCCTCAATGTGCCCTAGTTTTCAAACCTCTCTCTCTCTCCCTCTCTCTCTCTCTCTCTCTCTCTCTCTCTCTCTCTCTCTCTCACTCTCTCTCTCTCTCTCTCTCTCTCTCTCTCTCTCTCTCATTAATTACATATTTACAAATTAGTGACTGTTCATATTCATAAGAGAAATTTCAATTAACCTCTCTCTCTCTCTCTCTCTCTCTCTCCTCTCTTCCTCTTCTCTCTCTCTCTCTCTCTCTCTCTCTCTCTCTCTCTCTCTCTCTCGTTCATATTGTCGTTGTTGTTGATGGTATTGTCATTACCATATACAATCATCGCTACTCTTTTATCTCCTCCTCCTCCTCCTCCTCCTCCTCCTCCTCTCGACCTTGCTATAATGGCGTTTTTAATCTCCTCTTTCCAGTTGCGTTCACTCGTGTGTGTGTGTGTGTGTGTGTGTGTGTGTGTTTACGTAAGTATGTGGCAGATGGACAGTCTCTCTCTCTCTCTCTCTCTCTCTCTCTCTCTCTCTCTCTCTCTCTCTCTCTCTCTCTCTAAGGATGGTAAAAAAAATGAGAATAATCTTTACCCTCTCAACAATCACAATAAATAAATAAATCAGTAAATAAATAAATAAATAAATACAACCAATGGGGAATCGAACCCAGGAACACTGCCTTCACCGTCTCACTCAGCTGACCAGTCGACCACCTCTGTCCTTACATTGCAGGAGTTCGAATCCCGTTTTCTTTCCGAAGCTTCACGGAGGAGGTGGAGTCAGAGAGAGAGAGAGAGAGAGAGAGAGAGAGAGAGGAATAAAGGAATGCAGAAATAGAAGTGATAAGGATGTGAGGAGAGAGAGAGAGAGAGAGAGAGAGAGAGAGAGAGAGAGAGAGAGAGAGAGAGAGAGACAGTAGAATGCACTTGAGTGAAGGAGAGCAGGAATGGAAGAAGAGGTGGAGATGGGAGGAGGAGGAGAGAAGAGGAAGAGAGAGGGAGGAGGGAAAAAATGGAGGTGGAGCCGGAGGTAAGGAGGAAACATGAGGAGATGAGGTGGAGATGATGGAAAGTGGAGAATAAAAGAGGTTAGAGGTGGAGGCTAAGAGGGAGGGGTGTGGAGAGAAAGAGAGAGAGAGAGAGAGAGAGAGAGAGAGAGAGAGAGAGAGAGAGAGAGAGAGAGAGAGAGAAGTTGAAAAGGGAGGAGAGTTGAACAGAGACCAACCAGTACTTCATCTCCTCCTCCTCCTCCTCCTCCTCCTCCTCCTCCTCCTCCTCCTCCTCCTCCTCCTCCTAAACGCCCTAATAAGTGCAAATCAGATACATTTAAATTATTCCTCTCTTGCAACTTTTTTTTCACGAACGTTACATGAGCAAGGAAGTAGAGGAGGAAGAGGAGGAGAAAGAGGAGGAGGAGGAGGAGGAGGAGGAGGAGGAGGGAGAGAAAAGTAGAAGGAAAAGAAAAGAAATATTGGAAAAGAGAAGAGGAGAATGACTGAATAAAAAAAAGAAAGGAAAAAGGAGGGGGAAAGAAGAATAAAAGGAGAGGAAGAGAAGGAGGAGAAGGAGAAAAGGAGAAGGAAAAGAAGGGAATTACTGAAAGAGAGAAGAGGAGGGAAATGACGGAATAAGAAGAGAAAAGAATGGAAAAAAAGAGGGAAAGCGAAGAAAAAGGAGGAGGAGGAATAAGAAGAGATAAGAAGAAGGTAAAAGAAGAGCACTTGTGAAAAGAGGAAGAAGTGGAGATGATAAATAACAAGAAAGAGAAAGATAAGTGAAAAGAAAGACGAAGGGAAGGAGAGAAGAAAGAATTAAGAGAACAAAGAGATGAAGAACGAAAGAGGAAGAGTAAAAGAAGACTCTCTCTCTCTCTCTCTCTCTCTCTCTCTCTCTCTCTCTCTCTCTCTCTCTCTCTCTCTCTCTCTCTCTCTCTCTCTCTCTCAGAATTCATACAAACATATAATCAAAGAAATTATAAATCAGATATGCATTAACTTCCAGCATATTTCCTCTCTCTCTCTCTCTCTCTCTCTCTCTCTCTCTCTCTCTCTCTCTCTCTCTCTCTCTCTCTCTCTCTCTCTCTCTCTCTCTCTCTCTCTCTATCTTTCTATCTATCTGTCTATCTGTTTATCTCTCTATCTATCTATCTATCTGTCAGTATACTTATCAAACTATTAATCTATCTGCCTATTTATCTATCAACCTGCTCACATGCCTACTTACATATTTATCTATCAGTCTATATACGTATCTATTTGTTAGGCACTGTTATGTTACCTGCCTACCTACCCTTTTTATCTATCAATTTATCTACTCACATAACTGCATACCTACCCACATACTGATTCCCACACCTATCTACGTACTTATCTAATCATCCATCTATCCATCTCATCACCACTCTGTCAA
>NC_087174.1:13293327-13305827 GCF_035594125.1 Scylla paramamosain | reverse complement strand
ATTATTATTATTATTATTATCATTATTTTATTATTATTATTGTTATTATTTTACGTGATATATAACTCGCTCTCTCTCTCTCTCTCTCTCTCTCTCTCTCTCTCTCTCTCTCTCTCTCTCTCTCTCTCTCTCTCTCTCTCTTGCACTACGTTTATTAACATATACCTTCTTTCTCCATCTCTTACTCTTTCTTCTCTCCTTCCTTTCCTCCCTCTCACTCGTGACTCTTCCCAATTTCTCCCTCCCACTCTCTCCCTCCTCATTTCACTCTGCCTCCCCGGCTATCTCCTTGTTAATCTCTTGCTCTATCAGTGTGGTAATGTAGCTAGCACTCTCTCTCTCTCTCTCTCTCTCTCTCTGGTAAATCCATACGAATATTTCTCGTTAATCATAAAAACGTTCTTATTTGTTATCTCTCTCTCTCTCTCTCTCTCTCTCTCTCTCTCTCTCGCTGCGGTAAACTGATACAATTATTCCCCGCGACTAACCTTTAAAAAATGTAATGTGCTATAAATCTTCACATTCCTAGCCCGCGTCCTTGTCCCCAGCGAAACGCCAAATGTCAGAGGCCCATCCTGAGGAAACGAGGCAAATATTATCGGTACAAGGCACGTGTGGTCCCTTTTGTGTAGCAGCGTGGACAGGGGAAGGTCAGAATACATGTGTGTGTGTGGATGAGGTGGGGAGGGATGCGTTTGTCTTGGTAGGATGTGGGGAGAGATGAATGTGTGTGTGTGTGTGGAGGGGATGGAGGGATATGTGTGGAGTGGGGGGAGGAGGTGGTTGGGGATGCATGTGTGTTGGAGGGAAGTGGGGGCGATGTGCGTGTGTGTGTGTGAAGGGAAGCGATGAGGGGATGGAGGGGTGGCGTGTGTGTGTTGGATGGGATGGAGGGATGTGGTGGGGGGAGGTGGAGGTAGAGGTGGCGGGGATGGGGATGCGTGTGTGCGGGAATGGATGAAAGGTAAGGAGTATGTCATAGATATATTTAATTGCTTCTAAATTTCATCGTTTTTGTTGTTTTTATCAATCCTGTATTGTTAAAAGCATTCCTCTCTCACTGGAATTTTTCTTAAATATCGCAGAGAAGATTAGTAAGGTTCTCGAGTGTTTTTCTCTTTTTTTCTACTTATAATGCTGAAACCTTTGCCAATCCTTCACTGAAATCATAAACATACATTCTTTATCGCATTCTTTTCTCATTAAAATTGTTTTCAAAGGCCACAGTTGATACTTCATGAATATTCTTCCATTAGTGATCCAGTATCCTTGTCAAACTATCACTGGAATCATGAAAACATCCTTGATAACGTTATCCATCGCACTGTTCTCTCATTAGGATTCTTTCAAAGGCCACAGAGATTATTAATTGTGTTCCCACGGGTGTTTCTTCCTACTAGTGATGCAGAATCCTTGTCAAACTATCACTAGAATCATGAAACACAGTTCTCTTACTAGGGTTCCTTTCAAAGGCCGCAAAGATGATTAATTGGGTTCTCATGACTGCTTATCTATTTCTTTTTCTAGTAGTGGTGCAGAACCCGCGTCAAGCTATCACTGGAATCTAAAAAAAACATCCTTGAAAACCTCCAGTACCTTCCACTCGAGTCTGTTCAAAGTTGTGAGCAGAGACGCCACAACATTAAGGAATCCTGGTCTTTGTGCTGCGATGTGTTGTGGTCCTATTCTTGGACACATTGTTCCCGCCTTAGGATTGTTTTCAAAGGCCACGCAGACGATTAGCTGGGTTCTTATGGGTTCTTTTTCCCCATTCATGGCACAGTCTTTGTTAGGAGTCAGGTAGCCAGCCGTGATCTGCTAAAAATTAACCAGAAGCGTAATTTTCAAATGTTCTGGGTCCTTATCTACGCTACTTTTAACGAACTTTCTTTTCATGATGTAGTCTTTGTTATGAGCCGAGTAGCCAGTACTGCACGTTCTGGAATCTTACCTCCGCTACTTTTAACGGGCTGTAGTGGAAGTTACCGGGGTCTTTTTTACCTCTCCCTCTCCCTTTCATGGTACACTCTTTGTTAGAAGTAGATTTGCCTGCGGTGATCTGCTGAGGAACATGAGAAGGGAAGCTAAAAGACCTCTGGAGCCTGAACGCTTTAAAGGAATGTGGGTGTTAGAATCGGTTCACTGTGCTCAGATTAGATAAGAGTGTCATTCTAGAGCCAGTACAGTGCTGATGCAGGACTTTCACACTAATATTCAGTGTTTTCATACTATCACAATTTCCAGTGTCTTCATGTTCATATTTTTCCCAGTGCCTTCATACTACTATAACAGCAACAAAACTACTATACGAGATTATACTATATATATACTACTATATACTATATATATATATATCGTATATACTAGCTGTTTTTTTTTTTTTCCTGCTACTACTACTATTACCTCCACCACCACCATCACCACTACTACCATTACTCTACTTCTACACCTCCCAGACCTTCAAGGCCGCCGTCTGTTCGTAACTCCAGTAATGCCAAAAGTCTGGGTCAGTTTTACAATACATTTTTTTTATTAAAGTTTGCGTAAAATGATACGAAGAAAATGCCAAAATATGAAAGAAAAAAAGTGAGGTGTAAAGAAAACGATACCCAGAGAGAGAGAGAGAGAGAGAGAGAGAGAGAGAGAGAGAGAGAGAGAGAGAGAGAGAGAGAGAGAGAGAGAGAGAGAGAGGAAACGCGGCGTGCTCATAATAATATACTTTTCATCATAACACTTCCTCCTTACCAGTAATTCTAAGGTCACTTGCTCAAGGTCAAAATGATGCAGCAGGTTTGGTTTTCTTTCATTCATTTTCATTCAGCAGGTTTTATTTCTTTTTTTCTTTTTTTTCTTTTTTTTTTGTCTCCTTCCTCTGATTCTTTATTACAATGTTTTTTTTTCTTTTACCTTCTCTGTCTTCTTCTTTATAATCATAGTAATATTTTGCTTAACCCGTTCTTTTTATGAGAGTTACATGTAATTCAATAACTTCCTTTTATCGTTATTTATATGCTAACTGGGTTTTTTTTATGTTTTCTTTGTCTTCTTTATTATAATTGTAGTAATCTTTTGCTTAACCTGTTTTCTTTATCGTTATTAATATGCCAGCTGTTTTTTTTTCTTTTTTCTTCTTCTCCCTCTTCTTCATAACTGTAATAATAATCTTTTGTTTAATCTTTTTTTTTAATGAGTTGTAATTCAATATGTTTCTGATATCGTTATTAATATGCCACCTCTCTCTCTCTCTCTCTCTCTCTCTCTCTCTCTCTCTCTCTCTCTCTCTCTCTCTCTCTCTCTCTCTCTCTCTCTCTCTCTCTCTCTCTCTCTCTCTCTCTCTGGAATTGTAGTAATCTCTTGCTTAATGTGTGTTTATAATGAGTTGTGCTACGCGTGACTGAAGACGTTTATCTATTAATTTGCCATTCCTTTCTCTTTTTCTTTTCTATTTTTTTTTCTTCTTACTTGTTTACTATCATAGTTGTAATGTTCCGCTTAACCTGTATTTTTAATGAGTCTGTGCTACATGTGACTGAGTAAGTTTGTTTTATCTTTATTAATTTGCTCTCTGTTGTTTTCGTTTCTTTTTTTTCTTCTTTTTTCTTCTTTTCAGCTTCATTATAGTAGTATTGTTTTGTTTAGCCTGTTGTTATTACTCTAATTTTTACGTGGTGCAGTTGTTGTTTTTTTTTCCTGTTGTTTTCATTATTGTACCACATGTTTAATTTTTCCTTTTTTCTTTCTTTCTTTCTTTCTTTTTGTCTTTAATATAGTAGTTTTTTTTTTTTTTTAGCCTGTACTTTCAATGAGGGTAATCCGTAATTCAATAGGTTTTCCTTATCTTCATCACTACACCACCTGTTTTTCTTCTCTTTTTTTTTTTCCTATTATTATTATCATTCTTTATTACAGTACTGAGGTCATTTCCTTAACCTGATTTTTTTAAGAGTCTGTGGTACACGTGACTCAACGGGTTCCTTTATCTATTAATGTACCATCTGTTTTGTTTTGTCTTTTTCTTCTTTTTTCTTTCACCTCCATCCCGATAGAGTTGTAATATTTTGCTCACTTTTTTTTTTTTTTTGTCTGTTACACGTGTTGCAACTTTTTTTTTATTTTGTATTTATCAATATACCACATGTTTTTCCTTTTTTTCTTTTCCCGTCTTTTTTTTTTTTCTTTAGTCTTGTAGTACTGCGGTCTTTTCCTCAACGTGTTTCT
This sequence comes from Scylla paramamosain, assembly GCF_035594125.1. Classification (NCBI taxonomy): domain Eukaryota; kingdom Metazoa; phylum Arthropoda; class Malacostraca; order Decapoda; family Portunidae; genus Scylla; species Scylla paramamosain. The sequence goes on along the minus strand of NC_087174.1, from coordinate 13,301,609 downwards.
ATCTTCGTTACTGCACCACCTGTTTCGTTTGTTTTTTCCTTCGTCTTCTTTTTTCTCTCTTTTTTTTTTATTATTATAGTACTGTGGTCTTTTGTTTATGTAGGAAGGGCACCGGCCATGAGCAACAAAATGAAAAAAAAAAAAAAAGGCCCACTGAGGTGCCAATCCCAACAGTCAGAAACGTTCGTCAAAAATTAGAAGAACCTTCCTCTCTTGCCTGACTTTTTTTCCTCAGTCTGCATTGCCAATACAGGGATGTAACTGGTTTTCTTTATTAATGTACCACCTGTTTTTTTTGTCTCTTTTTTGTTCTTTTTCTCTTTCTCCTTTATCCCTTTTTTACATCACAGTGTTGTGGTTCACTGCTTTCCATGTTTCTTTTCGTTAGTTGTGGGTGCACGTGGTGGTCATGACAGGAAATTAAAGTTTTATCTGCATGCTTCCTGTGTGTGTGTGTGTGTGTGTGTGTGTGTGTGTGTGTGTGTGTGTGTGTGTGTGTGTGTTATTGCCTCGTCAATACAGAATTTATATATGAAAAGTTATTGTTTTACTATTAAGTGAACATGAAGTTAATTTCTTACTAATTAAATGAAACTAAACAAGTCATCAGTTACTTTTTTTTTTTTGGTGAGGAAAATAATAAATAAAAGCATAAAGAAAGAAACACAGAAAAAAAATGATATGGTCATGATATTCGAACCAGGGAGTAGAAAAATTATCAGCAATTTTCAGTTCACTTCACCACCTTGACCATCAACAACCAGTCACCACCACCACCGTCACTCATCACATCCAGTCACCACCACCACCACCACCACCACCACCGTCACTCATCACATCCAGTCACCACCACCACCACCACCACCGTCACTCATCACATCCAGTCACCACCACCACCACCACTCTCACCACAACCAGTCACCACCACCACCACCACACCTTTAATTAAACCTTAACTTTTGAACCCCACCTCGAGTTTTCAGGTTCAGTGGTTCTGCTTTAGTGGTTCATTGGTTCGGAGCGTAACGTGAGCGTAGCGAAGACGCGAACCATATTAGGGCCGTGATGTAGTGGTGGTATTTTCATTCTCTCTCTCTCTCTCTCTCTCTCTCTCTCTCTCTCTGCACTTTTTAAATCTAGGACACTTGATGAATATGCCTCACACTTTTACACACACACACACACACACACACACAACACAGAAAAGTCAAATGACCTGTCTTGGTGTGTGTGTGTGTGTGTGTGTGTGTGTGTGTGTGTGTGTGCACCAATACAGACCGCATGTTCATTAAACAAAACAAAAAATAAATCATTGTAAAGGTTATAAAAAAAAAACTTACTTTTCAACAGAGAATCTTAAGTTTTTTCTATTATTATTTTCTGCCCCACGATTATTTGCACGTGTGTGTGTGTGTGTGTGTGTGTGTGTGTGTGTGTGTGTGTGTGTGTGTCAAAAGTAGCACTGTTCTCAATACCTTAATCTGACATTTTTTCCTCCTCCTCCAAACTCCTCCTCCTCCACCACCACCACCACCACCACCACCACCTCAACTAACATTCCTGGTCAGATAATAATTATGTTTACTGTTTCGCATCTGATTCTCTCAAACCGATTGTATGATTGTCAGCGGCGGGGCGTGACGAGGGCGGGGCTGGGAGGAGAGGAGTGGGACGGGGCGAGGCTGGGAAGGAAGGACCAAGGCTGGGAAAGAAAAGGCAAAGGAAGGGAAGGAAAGAGAAGAAGAAAGGATAAACGAAGGGAAGGGAAGAAGAAAGGAAAAGGAAAGAAAGGAAAAAAGTAAAAAGGATGGGAAGGGAAGGACTAGGGGGTAGTGGTGGGGAATGATGGGGAAGTGGAAGGGGAAGGGGTAAAGAACCGTGACCTGAGGATTTGTGACCCATGGGTGGTCTGAGAGAGAGAGAGAGAGAGAGAGAGAGAGAGAGAGAGAGAGAGAGAGAGAGAGAGAGAGAGAGAGAGAGAGTGTTTTGTGTGTTATGTCTGTATCTTGTGTCGTGAACGAGTGTATTCCTCTCTCTCTCTCTCTCTCTCTCTCTCTCTCTCTCTCTCTCTCTCTCTCTCTCTCTCTCTCTCTCTCTCTCTCTCCAATAGGCCACATAACAGGTTTTCGTGGGAATCTTGAGACATTATTTAAACCAGAGAATTATGAACCGGTTCCCTACGTCAATCATTAGCAGGAGGAGGAGGAGGAAGAACAAAATGAGAGGAGGAACAATATTGAAGAGTTGAAGACACGAAAGAGAAGAGAGAGAGAGAGAGAGAGAGAGAGAGAGAGAGAGAGAGAGAGAGAGAGAGAGAGAGAGAGAGAGAGAGAGAGGTGACAATAAAGATAAAGACTTGTTTTGAAAAGTGTGGGAGGACATTCTCTCTCTCTCTCTCTCTCTCTCTCTCTCTCTCTCTCTCTCTCTCTCTCTCTCTCTCTCTCTCTCTCTCTCTCTCTCTCTCTCTCTCTTGACCCAGCACAGTTCCATTTAAGGCGTGGGTAAAAGAGGTCAGTGGGTGTCACGCCACAACACGCCCCCTTCCTTACCTTTTTTCCCTCCCTGGACTTATTTCCCCGTGTACCTTTTTTCCTTGACCTTTGCCGACCTATTTTCTCGATCAGTTCATTTTTTTATCTGGTTTTTATTTTTTTGCTTCTTAATCCGTTTTTTTTTTCTTAATATTTCGTAACTATTTCGTCCTGATTTTGTTTCAGTTTTCCTTTTTAACCTCTTAGATTTTTTTGTGATTTTTTTTCTCCTTTTTATCTATTTGTTTATCTTTTTTTCATATTTTCTGACGTAAATTTGTTTTGTTCTACATTTTTTTTGTTATTTTTTTATTTCTATGGTATTTTTTTACATTTTTTTGTCCTTTTTTACTTTTTCGTTATATTTTTTTTTCTGACCATATTTTTTTCTTATTTTGGTATAAATTTGCTTTTTCAACTTTTTCGTGACTTTTTTACTATTTATATGACTTCTTTTTTTCAATAATCTTTCGTTTTTTTTTCTTCTTTCAACTTTTTTTTCTGATCTTTTTATTATTTTTCCATTTTTTTTCTTATTTGGCATAAATTTGCTTTTTTCAACTTTTTTCGTTATTTTTTTCTATTTTTTATGACCTTTTCTCCTTCTATCTGTTTTCCGTCCTTCATTTTTTTTCTTTCTCGTGACTTATTTTGTGACCTTTTCTTATTTTTCTTATCTTCTGACCATAATTTGTTTTTTTTTTTCTTTTTATTATGATTTAACTTTCTGTGACCTTTTCTTTTTTCATTCTGTTTTTCGTCCTTCATTTCCTTTTTGCCGATCATTCTCGTAACTTATCTTGTGACCTTTACTGTTTTTATTTTTATTTTTTTGCATTTTCTGTCCTTGTCTCTTCTTCTGACCTTTTTTTATTTTTTTTATGTCCATCTTTTTTTATTCAGTAATTTCTGCCCTTGATTAATTTTTCGTTAGTTTTTTTCGAGATTTTTTAAAGTTTTCCTAATTGTTTCCTTCATTATTGGCCGTTTGTTTTTTTGTTTTTTTGTTTTATTGTTTTTTTTTTTTGCTTATTTTCTGTCATTGCTACATTTTTTTTTATCTTTTCATGAACTTTTCTATTATTTATATTCATCCTTGAGCTTCTTTTATGACTGATTTTTTTTTTCTTTTTTTTTCTTTTCCCTATTTTTAATTCCTTGTATCTAATGTTTTTATCTCCATCTTTTACTTCTTTCCTTGAACTTTTTAATGACCTTTTTTTTTCTTTCTTCCTGTTTATTCTAATTTGTTACATCTATAATTTTTTTTTACTTTTCCTTGGCATTTTTTCCTTGACCCTTTCTTTGGTATTTTCATTGATGATTTTTTTTTCTTGAATGACCTTTTTTACTCTTTGACCTTTTTTATTTGACCTTGCTGTGTGATCTTTCATTTATATGTGTTTTCTTTTACTTGACCTTTCCTTTCTTCATGAGTGTTTTCTCCTTGACCTTGTTTCGTGGTCATTCTGTGTGTGTGTGTGTGTGTGTGTGTGTGTGTGTGTGTGTGTGTGTGTTAGCAAGAGGGCGAAAAAGGTCAGGTTTGAAATGAGTCAAGGTCACCACAGATTTAGCAAAACTATTATAATAACAACAGCATCTACTACTACTACTACTACTACTACTACTACTACTACTACTACTACTACTACTACTACTACTACTGCTGCTGCTGCTGCTGCTGCTGCTGCTGCTGCTGCTGCTGCTGCTGCTGCTGCTGCTGCTACTACTACTACTACTACTACTACTACTACTAATACTAATACTAATACTAATACTACCAGTGAAACAACAACAGCAACAACAACAACAACAACAACAACAACAACAACAACAACAACAGCAACAACAACAACAACAACTACTACTACTACTACTACTACTACTACTACTACTACTGCTGCTGCTGCTGCTGCTGCTGCTGCTGCTGCTGCTGCTGCTGCTGCTGCTGCTGCTGCTGCTGCTGCTGCTGCTGCTACTACTACTACTACTACTACTACTACTACTACTACTACTACTACTACTGCTGCTGCTGCTGCTGCTGCTGCTGCTGCTGCTACTATTACTACTACTACTACTACTACTACTACTACTACTACTACTACTACTAAGTGAAACAACAACAACAACAACAACAACAACAACAACAACAGCAACAACAACACCAACAAGAACAAAAGACAATTTTCAAAAGCCGATATTTAAGGAAGCAAATTAAAAACAAGGCAAATACAGTCATTGTCAAATTATAAAACTGAAAAGAAATAAAACTACACGTTATGAAAAAAGGGAAAAGTAAAAAAGAAGATTGTTTGAATTTCTAAAACCAAGAAAAATTAACTTGTAAAGAAAGAAACAAAAGCTTCTGAAATTACAAAGCTGCACATTTTTATTTCGTTAGTTAACTCACCATGTCACGCCTTTATTATTATTATTATTATTGTTATTGTTATTATTATTATTATTATTATTATTATTATTATTATTATTATTATAGTAGCAGTAGTAGTAGTAGTAGTAGTAGTAGTAGTAGTCATAGTCGTAGTAGTTATAATCGTAGTAGTAGTAGTAGTCACAGTCGTAGTAGTAGTAGTAGTAGTAGCCTTTTTAGAAGGAAACAGACAAAACAAGTTTCATAATAAAAGAAAAAAGCTGATAATCCGCATTTTATCTTTTTTCTTGATATTTTTTTATTTGCCATACTTTTTGACAAACTATACACTTTATAGGGCAAAAGAAAGCTTCAGTAGCAACAAAGCTTCATTTCGTCAGTCAGTACACCACAGTTTCATCAGCAGACCACAGGTTAGTGTAACACTTTTTTATTATCGCCGTTTGACTTCTTGTTTTCTGAGAAGCCACTATTTTGGGCAAGGTCAAGCTTCCTAATTTGGCAGGTGGAGCACTGGGCGCGCTAAGGAGGGCACCGGCAGACTCATAGCTACGGGGATCAAAGCTTCGGATCGTGTGTTACTTAAGCTTGAGTCTGCGAGTGTCAATCAAGCACCGTGTGACCTTAAGAGAGAAAGACTTGCTACCTGTTGCCTCACTCACGATCTCATTAGGCACCTTTCCATTTACAGGTGTGTGGTATCTCGAGCCTTTTGCCCCCCCATCACCTTGCCTCTCCTCCTTCCTTTTCTTCCCTTTCTTTCCTTCTTGTTCGTAGCCTCTTTCCCCTTTGCCCTTCATCACCTTGCCCCTCCTCCTCCCTTTTTCTTCCCGCTCTTTCTTTCTAAATTCTTATCCTCTTTTCCCTTTTGCCCTTCATCAACTTGCCTCTCCTCCTTCCTTTTCTTCTCTTTCTTCTTTTTTCTTATTCTCTTTCTCCTTTTGCTCTTCATCACCTTCCCTTTCCTCCTTCCTTTTCTTCCTTTTGTTTTTGTTTTTTTCTTATTCGTTTCGTTCTTTCCCGCTTCTTTTTCCTGGTTTTCTTTTCTCTTTTTCATCATATCCGTTTTCTTCTTCCTTTCCTGTTTATTTCTCCTCCTCCTTCCCTTCTCATTCTTTTCTTCTTTTCCTGCTTCTCCTTTCCGTTTCTTTCTTCTGTTCCTTCATCTCCTCGCTTTCGTCGTTTTTGTTATATTCCTTCTTCTTCTTTTCGTCGTCGTCATCGTCTTCCTTCTCTTCCTTTTTCTTCTTCTCCTTTTTCTCCGTTTCCGTGTCTTTCTTCTCCTCCTTTTCCTGTTTCTTTCTTATTTTCATTCTTTTCATCGCCTTCCTCCTCCTCCTCCTCCTCCTCCTCCTCCTCCTCCTCTCATGTATTGCTTCGCTCTCTCCTTTTCTCTCTTTCTTTTCTCCTCCTCCTCCTCCTCCTCCCCCATTCCCTTCCTCCTTCACCCCTTCCCCCGTCCTTCCACCCGTCCTGGAATGAAAGCTTGGAGGTGTGGGTGTGCAGGTGTGTGGAAGGGGGTGGAGGGAAATGAGTGGTGCAACGCTGAAATAAGGGCTCACTCACACACACACACACACACACACACACCGTCTCGCAATGTCTTGATTAATGTTGCTGATGGTGCTGTGTGTGTGTGTGTGTGTGTGTGTGTGTGTGTGTGTGTGTGTGTCACGGGCATTAGTCACACTGCCAAATGCCACCTACCGATGATACACACACACACACACACACACACACACACACACACACACACACACACACGTGCCCCACTGACTCGACACTTTATCACACACACACACACACACACACACACACACACACACACACACACTGAAGGTCATGGCCCGTGAGCTGCCTGACCCCCATCGTGATGTCATGCACTTAAAAGGAGGCACGGGGGAGAATGGTGGGGGGAGGTGGGTGTGGGGAGAGGAGATGAGGGGAGGAGAGGGTCGCGTGTCATGACTGGACGCTGAGGGGAGGAGAGAGGGAGGGAGAAGAGGTAGGGAGAAATATAATGACAGTACGATGGTTAGAGGAAAAGGGAGTGGGGTGGAGAGGAACAAAGAGGGGAAATTGGGAGGAATATGAAGAATTGGTGGCTAGGGAGAGAGAGATGGGGAAGGAGAATAGAGTAAGGGAGAGAAAGGAGAGGGAATATAATGACTGGAGGGCTGGGGATAGGGAGGGAGAGCGGGGGGGAGAAGGAGGAATAGAGAAGGGAGAGGATAGGAGAGAAATATGAAAACTGGATGATGCTGAGAAAGAAAGGGAGAGAGAAGGGGAGGAATATTATGAATGGAAAAGGAAGTGGGAGGGAAAGAGAGAGAGAAATATAATGAATGAACGATGCTGTGAAAGAAGAGGAGGGGAAGGGGAGAGGAAGGGAAGAAAGAGGGAATAAAGGAAGGGAGAGTAGAAAGAGGAGAAGAGGAAGAAAATGATGACTGGGCGATGCTGAGGCAGAAGGGGAGGCGAAGGAAGGGGATAAGGGGAATGGGGATAGAGTAGGGGCTGGGAATGGGGAAGTAGGGTTTGATAAGGTGAAGGGCACACGGTCGAGGGCAGTAAGGGCACCATACTATAACCTACATATGTTACCTGTATATGTCACCTTTTATTATGGAGAAATGTATGATTAAGACTGCGTGATAAATTTTCCATTATAATCTTCAACTTTCTAGGCACCTGTTTTCGTTGTAATGTCTCAAATAATCAGTTAACTCGAAAAAAAAAGACTAAATTATTGCGTTTATATTCTCTTTTCTCTTTTCTCTTTTTTTTTCTGCGTTGATACAAGTGCAGTTTTATTTATTTTTTTTTTCTTTTTATTTGTTTGTTTTTTTCCATGTTCACCTATAACTTTCTAGATATTTAATTTCTTGTTCTGCAGTCTCTTAATAATTACGTAGCTCAAAAAAACAGGAGTGAATTATTATGTTTTCTGTTTTTTGTTTTTTTCTGTGTTCATACAAGTGCATTCTCTCGTCATTATTATTTACATACTCGTCTATATCTTTGAATGCACTTATATTCATTGTATAGCCTCTTAAACAATTTCATAGCTCCGAAAAGGACTATATTATTATCTCTCTCTCTCTCTCTCTCTCTCTCTCTCTCTCTCTCTCTCTCTCTCTCTCTCTCTCTCTCTCTCTCTCTCTCTCTCTCGTGTGTGTGTGTGTGTGTTTTCATGCAAATGCAGTTTTTTCCCTCTTTTTTTTTTTTTCTTTGACCTCAATGTTAAAGAACGACCTTATTACTAATGGATCAAATACCTGACCAAGGCTGTAGGTGAGGCGTAAATACTTGCAGAAGTGTTATGCATCAAGAGGGAATGGAATAAAAACAGTGAGACT
>NC_087174.1:13205827-13288327 GCF_035594125.1 Scylla paramamosain | reverse complement strand
CAAATTCCTGTGTGTATTCACCCTTTCCAGCCCTTTCCGCCCATTTATCAGCCTTCGCCATCCATCTCTCATCCCTCCATCATTCCTCACCCACATCACCTTTTCATTCCTCACTCGTCCACACATTTCAACCTTCATCTCCCCACCCTACTTTCCCTCTCTACCACCTCTCATCCTCTGCCTATCCATCAATTTCCCTTTCCATCTACGTATCATCCCCTCTAGTCCATCTCTCACCCAATCCACTTACTTCACATCTTTCCCAATCAACCTCTCACCCATTCCCTCTCATCCCTCACTCCTCCACGCCCCCTACAGCTGGCGGAGTCCAGAAGGCGTGTTGGTGGTGATGCACTACGTGGCTGACGCTGCGGGATATAGGGTGACAGGTGGCCCGGTACCAGAGGACAGCAGGGGCGTGGCAGCGGGAGGCAAGCAGGTCTTCCCGAGGGCGGCAGATGGCAGCATCATCCTTACCTGAGCACGAGGAGGAGGTGGTGGACAAGGAGAAGAAGAAGAGGTTGTGAAGATTATCCGAAGTGAGAGTTTTGGAAAGGGAGATGAGATGAGGACAGTGAGTTGAAGGAAGAAAGGGGAGATGAAGGAAAAGGAGATAAGGGAGAGCAAAAGGGAGGTGAAGGAAGGAACGGGAGTTGGAAAATACCTCAAGTGAGAGTTATGAATAGGGAGACGAGCGAAGGAAAAGTGAGGTGAAGGAAGGAATAGCAGGTGAGGGAAGGAAACGGAGGTGAAGAACTGAAAAAGTTGAAGAAAAAATATGAACTTAGAGAGGGAGATGAAGCAAGGAAAAAAAGGTATGAAGGAAGGAAAGGGAGATAAACGAAAGAATAGGGAGATGAAGGAAGGAAAGGGAGATGATAAGACGAAGAGAACAGAGTGATATAATGACAAATATTTAGACTATGTGATATATATGTGTGAGAGAGAGAGAGAGAGAGAGAGAGAGAGAGAGAGAGAGAGAGAGAGAGAGAGAGAGTAGTAACCAAACCAATAGAAATAATGCTTAATAGTTACATAGCAAAGTGCGCACACACACACATACACACACACACACACGCACACACACACACACACACACACACATACTCGTACACAATAGGTCAAGAAATATTAGTATAGTTCTATTTTGTTTTATTTTCTGTATAAAAATAAAATATAAAGTTGTCGACTGTTGCCAAGAAAAAATATTTTTTACGAATAAATTTATATGAATTTTAAAAAGCTGTTTCTTTTTACTTATTTGAATTTTTGCTGATATTAATGTTGTTTTTTTTCTTGTTGTTGTCATTATTGTTGATGTTGCTGCTGCTGCTGTTGTTATTATTATTGTTATTATTATTATTATTATTATTATTATTATTATTATTATTATTATTGTTGTTGTTGTTGTTGTTGTTGTTGTTGTTGTTGCTCTTGTTGTTGTTGTTGTCATTATTGTTGTTGCTGTTGTAGTAGTAATGGCAATTATTATCGTTGTTGCTGTGGTTGTTGTTGCTATTATTGTTGTTATTATGGCAGTAGTAGTAGTAGTAGTAGTAGTAGTAGTAGTAGTAGTAGTAGTAGCAGTAATAGTAGTAGTAGTAGTAGTATAGTAGTAGTAGTAGTAGTGGTAGTAGTAGTAGTAGTAGTAATAAGTTTCCTCACAAAAATACCTTCCTTTCTCTCCCTCTCTCCTTCTCCTCTTTCCTCTCCATCCCTCTCCCTTTCCTCTCTCTCCCTCCCTCTCTCCCTCCCTCTCCCCTTCCCTCCCAAACTCCCTTCCCATGACGCGTGTGTTTGTATACATCTTTCCTCTCCCTCTTCCTCCTCTCCCTCCCTCACTCACTCATTCACTCCCTTCCCTCCTTCCTTCACTCCTTCCTTCCTCCTCTTCCTCTCTGCCAGGTGTATGTAATGAGAGAGAGAGAGAGAGAGAGAGAGAGAGAGAGAGAGAGAGAGTTATAGACAGTTACTATTGTGACACGTAATTCTTCTTTCTTGGTTTCCTCCTCCTTCTCCTCCTCCTCCTCCCACTTGTAATGGTGGTGATGATAGTTATGGTTAAATTAGTAGTAGTAATAGTAGTAGTGGCGGTAGTAGTTAAAGTGATTATGGCGATAGTATAGTAGTGGTGGTGGTGGTGACGGTTGTTGAAGTAGTGGCGGTTGTGGTGGTGATAGTGATGGCAGTACTGGTGGTGGCAGTGGTGGGATGGTGGAAATTAAGGTGGTGATGGTGGTGGTGGCGGTGGTGGTGGAGGGGCTGAGTTTTGGTAGGCGGGATCACACAAGGTCAAGGATTAAGGGTGGTGACCTCGCCGGGTCAGTGACGAGGACACAAAGCTCCCAGAGGGCGTGTGTGGGCGTGAGGGTTGCGTGACGAGGCGGGCGAGGAGAGGAAGGGGAGCAAATAGAAGAGAATGGATTTAGGAAAGGGAAAGGAGGTGAAGTATGGAAGTAGTAGATGGTGGGAATAAAAAGGAATACAAAGGAAAACCAAATAGAAAGGGAAGGGATTTATTTAGGAAAGGAAGAAGATGGAGGAGGAGGAAGTAGATGGTGAGAATACAAAGGAATATAAAGGAAGACCAAACATCAACAAACCTTGAGGTCCTTACCAGGTTGTTTGGGTAACTATTCTACGTACACTATTAGTCGAAGAGACAGGATAGTGCAGGAGAAGGGGAAGGTAGATACAGGAGAAAGGGAGGAGATAGAGGAGAAGGAGTTAGGAAAGGAGATAGACGGGAAGAGGTAGTTAGGAACGGAGAAGGAAATAGAGGGGAGATAAGGAAGGAGAAGGAGAAAGAGGATGAGGGAATTAGGGAAAGAGGGCGAGAGAAAATAGTTAGAGAAGGAGATAGATGGGGGGGTTGAAAGAATGAAAAAGAAAAGGGAAGGAGCCGAAAAGATGAGAAGAAAAAAGAAACTGGAAAATACAGAAAGGAAAAAGGAGGGAATGGAAAAATAGGAGAGAAAAAAAGGAGATAGAAGCTGTGTGTGTGTGTGTGTGTGTGTGTGTGTGTGTGTGTGTGTGTGTGTCGAGGTGTCTGGTCCGCGTCCCTGTCGTCGCCGCCCCAACACACCGCCGCCCCGAGAGATCTGCGACGCCTCAGCGTGGCGGTGGCGGTGGTGGTGGTGGTGGTGGTGGTGGTGTCCCCGCGGTCATCACAGGTCACCACCCACGGACACCAGTCTCTTCATGTTCCCCCATCCCCCCACCACACCCCCACACCCCAATACTTGCACCCCCTGCCACTTTCCATAACCTCCATCATCCATCATACCCCAATCTCCCATTATTTGCACCCCCATCACCCCACCACACCCCAATTCCCTATTATTTGCATTTCCATCACCTCACCACACCCCAGTCTCTCATTACTTGCACCTCCATCACCCCATCACACCCCCAACACTACACTTTTTGCCTCTCTATCGCCTCCCTCGGCGTGGCGCGCAGAATTAGTGACGGTGACTTGATAGCGGCCAGACAGCGAGGCAGGGAATACTGGGAGGCGCGGCTGTCACCTGACACCGGCGCACGTGGACGCACTCACGCATTCACACATAACACAGGTGGATTAGAAAGCACATGAGCGGTCAAACACACACACACACACACACACACACACACACACACACACAGAGAGAGAGAGAGAGAGGGCCTGAACACCACACGGACAGATAAGAGGAAAACCACAGTCTCGAGCAATAACAATATTTCATGCACACGTTCCCCTCAGCTCGGTGGGCAGTACCTCACCCCAGTACTGCTGAGTCTTTGAAGTGCCAAGTCTTATCGGCAACAAGCTGGGGAAGGGAGAGGTGGTAGAAGCAAGAGAGATGAGTGGATAAAGGTTGAAATGAGTGTTAAAAGAATGTAAGAGATGATAGGTGGACTGGGAGGGATGAGATGCTGGTGAACATTGAAATCGAGCGTGAAATCTTGAGTATTTGAAGGAAAAGAGGCGAGCAGGCTAACAGGTTAACAGTTTATTGAAAGAAAAGTATATGAATGGGGGTACAGGAGAAGGAAATAACATACACAGCGGCAAGGCTGGTGCACACACTTGAATTCAGCGGGGAAGGCTGATTAAGTATTCGAACCATTGAAACGAACCAATGAACGCTTAATCTCACTCTCTAAAGTAAAAAAGAGTCAATTATCAAATGCAAAATCCTTATGTTTATAGATAATTTCCTTGACTTTCCTTACATAAGCTACTAATTTAGTTAACCACGGGATGCTTTTTATACAGTTTTCATTCATTTTTTTGCTAATATTCGGGTTTGTGGTTTGCGTGTGGGATTGTGTGTTCCCTTCCACGGCCTGAATGAGGCGAGGCGGTACGGTATCCACACGTGCAGGAATGAAGGCCTGATATCCATGTTTTCTTCTGGGTTGGCGCGTCACGAAGCTAGTGAGGAGGTGACTGGCTTGTGACTAACGCGGTGGGTGTGGCACTGACGAGGAGACCCTGCAAGTCACTGAGGTAAAGGTTTATGATTTGACTATAAAATTGACACCACCACCACCACCGCCAGGACCGCCACCATGACCACCGCCTCTGCTTCCTGCTCCCTACCTATGTCTTCCCCTCCCCCACCTCCCGCCCACTACCCAGCCCTGCCCCAGTTTCCCCACCATCCCACCACACTGCTATACTTTGTTCTTCATCCCCATTATCACCATTTTCCCCTCTACCTCCACCATCCCCACTGACAGTATCGTTCACTCATTCATCCCCAACGCACCACAAACACGTAACACCCCCACCACAACAACCACCACAACGAAAGCCCCTTCCGTTCATCTCCACCACACAACCACATCATATCCTTACCACAGCCACCACCACTACCTCTAACCGCCACCCCCCCCGTCCCACCACCAGCGCCATTCATCCTCACCACCCCAACCATGTCACATACCCACCTCTACTCCCCTACTCCCCCCACAACCACAACCAGCCCCGTCCCGCACTACCTCATCCCTCCCCTATCACCACCACCACCACCACCACCAGCCCTGCACTCTTTTCGCGCCTTCCACATGTAGACCTCCTTGTCCGCGGCGCCGTAAATTAAGCCACAAAGCGTATCTGTAATCTCGCTCGTAAATATGACAAGGGCGAGAATGGAGGAGGAGGCGACGGCTGTGGCGGCAATGGTGGTGGTGGTGGTGTGATAAGCGGAGTGGTGGAGGTGGTGGTGGTGTGTTAAAGTGGTGAGTTACTGGTGTTTACTCTCGCCCCGGTACCGAGACACCTAATGGTTGAGTTTAGTTCGCGAGATTAGCAAGTCCTGGTGACGCGAGGCTGCCATGAATCTGTGACGGTGCTTGGTGTGGTGCTAAGGTGGGGAAGATGGTGGGGAGGTGGGGGTGATAGCAGAAGGACAGTGGGAAGGGGGGTGATAGTAGTAGGGGAGTATGGGACTGTGGTGGGGAGGGGACGCTGGTGGAGAGGGAGCGTGGTATTGGGAGTGGGTAGTGGTGGGCTGATGACAAGGCTGGAACGGTGGGGAATGGGGAGTGGCGGAGAACGGTGGAGGGTAGTGGAGGTGGTGGGGGTGGGAAAGTGGGTGCCATGGGTGGGGAGGTTTGGCAGCATGCAGGAAGAAGAGAGAGGAGTGTAAATAAAAAAAAAAAATATATATATATATATATATATATATATATATATATATATATATATATATATATATATATATATATATATATATATATATGTAAATAAAATAGATAAGTGTATGGTACGTGAATATACATACAGCAAATTTCTCTCTCTCTCTCTCTCTCTCTCTCTCTCTCTCTCTCTCTCTCTCTCTCTCTCTCTCTCTCTCTCACCAGTTTTCCCATCATGTCCAACACACTAAACTTTTAACAGAACTCAGACTCTCTCCTCACCTTCCTCCTCCTCCTCCTTCTCCTCCTCTTCCTCCTCCCCCGTCCCACAGCCTTACAAGACTACACAGGGCAGCCCATAGAAGGGTGAAGAGGACACCTTAACACACCCTAGCTGGACACAGGACATCATAACAGGGGTGTGTGGTGTCTGGCTAATGTTGTAGAGTACTGTGGTGGTGATGATTTGATCCTTCCTCACATTTCTCCTTCGTTTTCTTCGTTTCTTCCCTCCTTTTTTTTTTCTTTCGTCTTTATTTTCATATCTATCTTTCATTTCGTTCCTTCCTTCCTCCCTTCATATCTCTATCTTCATTCATTTTCATTCTTCCTATCTCTTTTCTTTCGTTTCCCTAAGCACCAACTTAATTTCTTCCTTCCTTCCACTATTCCTTCCTTCCTTCCTCCTTTCCTTTTATCCATCCCTCCTCTTCCTCCCTCCATCTTCATCTTTCCTACATCCCTTCCCTTTCCTCTATCCTTAACTTCCCTCCATCTGCGTCTTTCCTCCATTCCTCCCCTTCTTTCCTTAACCTCTCCCTTCCCTTTGATCTCGTCGGGGAGAGAAAAGCAGTCGTAACGAACTCCAAAATTAAGCTCCTGACACCCGAGACGAAACGCTTCGAACGCTTCACTTTATCACTCGTATTTTATCAGTTTTATTTTTTATTTTTTTCTTATCAACGTAACACTTCTCAAGGTTTTTATCGGTTTTTTATTGAGGGAGTGAAGAGCGAGATAGGGGAAATGCTCTCTCTCTCTCTCTCTCTCTCTCTCTCTCTCTCTCTCTCTCTCTCTCTCTCTCTCTCTCTCTCTCTCTCTCTCTCTCTCTCTCTCTCTCTCTCTCTCTCCGGGAGGTAAGGGGAAGGAGGCAGATGAGAGAAGAATATGAATATGAATTATGAATATGGAACCTAAATTATCGTTTTTGGTTCTCAGGGCAGCAGTGTATGCAGTAGAGGCGGGCAGGACGGTAGGCAAATAAGGTAGTTTTTCTATTACGATTCACCTTGCTAGACAATCTTTTCTTATGTTCACTTAAAACTTTTCAGACGCTTATTTTTGTATTACATTATGTTGAATACTTCTTTAACCTAGAAAAAAAATCCTGTCTTCTCTTTACTTTATCTGTCCATGCAAACAACATTTTTGTACTGTCTTGAATGTTATCAAAAAGACGACCTCAGCAGTAGAGGAATTAAAAAGTTACCCTGTGCGACATGGCGGCTTGAGCTCCACTTCTTAGACAAATGACAAAACAGCCATTTAGGCACTGCGATCCCTTCATTTTCGGCAACTCAATTTACGTTGCCTCAAGAAGTCTTAATAATGGATTTTTTTTTTTTCATCCATACATCATTAATGGGTTTTCTTCTTGTAACGACAAATATAATAAATATAATATAAGACGTCTCTACGTCTTGTCTCGAATGTATCTTAATAGCTTCAGTATGACCTATTAGGGTTTCACAGGAGTTGTCATGACATTAGTGGTAGTTTAGCAACTGTTCTGCATGATCAATGAGGAAAACTTCCCTTTTAAGTAGCACAGAACTCCTTCGTCCTTAACACTCTCTCTCTCTCTCTCTCTCTCTCTCTCTCTCTCTCTCTCTCTCTCTCTCTCTCTCTCTCTCTCTCTCTCTCTCTCTCTTAGCAGCACACAATTCTATTCGTTCGTAACTGTGCATTCTCTTTTCCTTCCCTTCCCCCTTCTCGCTCCCCCTCTCCCTCTCTCCCTCTCAGTCCCGGAAACCCATTCATAAAATATTGTCACGTCCCCCTGGCGGCTGGCGTACTAATTACTCACATTCATCCCACTGCCGAGAGTAACACTTTCTTCCCTTTATGTGAAGGAGGAAAAAATACCTCACACCCTCCCCCGCGCCCCTCCCACTACCCCACACCCACCCAACGCCCCTCCCACGCCCTTTTGGTGGCAGTAGTGGTAGGGAGGGTGAGGGAGCGCAGGTGTGAGGGAAGGAAGGAAAGGAAGAATGAGGCTTTTTATATTTCCTATGTTCCTCCGTTTTGTTTTGTTTTGTTTTTTATCTCCTGTTTTGTAGTTTTTTATTCGTTTTCTTCATATTGTTGTTTCGTTTTCCTTGTCTCTAGTTTCCTTGTTTTTTTTTCATAATTTATTTGCTGTTTCGTAACTTCTTTCATTTTTCATGTTTTTTTTTTTTTACTAATTTCCTTTTCATATTTTTCTTGCTTTCTTTTTCTTTTGGTTTTATTATTTTTTGTTCATTTTCTTTTGTTCTTAGTTATCACTCATCTATAAGTTTTTAGTCTCTCTCTCTCTCTCTCTCTCTCTCTCTCTCTCTCTCTCTCTCTCTCTCTCTCTCTCTCTCTCTCTCTCTCTCTCTCTCTCTCTCTCTCTCTCTCTCTCTCTCTCTCCCTGCCAAGTTAGGCCAAACTAAACCTCTCCCTAGATTATAATCAGACAAACGATGAGAGAGAGAGAGAGAGAGAGAGAGAGAGAGAGAGAGAGAGAGAGAGAGAGAGAGAGAGAGAGAGAGAGAGAGAGAGAGAGAGAACACCTTCCGTTTTTGCAGGTGATATTTTAGCGTTCTGTAGAAGAGGAGGAGGAGGAGGAGAAGAACCTGACACCTTTGCTATAACTTGGGTCACATCGCCCCGTCGAAGGAGATAAATGAAGAGGAGGAGGAGCAGCAGCAGGAGGAGGAGGAGGAGGAGGAAGCGTCGCATATTTTTGTAAATGAGGAAGGAAGAAAGGAAAGTAGAAAAGGAACTGGAGATAGATAAATGCCCTTTATTTTTTTTGTTCCGTACGTGTCGTGTGTTTGTGTGTGTGTGTGTGTGTGTGTGTGTGTGTGTGTGTGTGTGTGTGACGGGTGATGGGCGAAGGCAAAAAAAAAAAAAATAAATAAAAAAAAAAATATATATATATATATATATATATATATATATATATATATATATATATATATATATATATATATATATATATATATATATATATATATATATATATATAAAGTGAAAAGAACTGAGGAAGTGAAGAAAGAAAAGAATAAGAACAAAAAACATATTGAGGAAGTGGAAGGAGACGAAGTGAAAAGGGTAGAGAGAGAGAGAGAGAGAGAGAGAGAGAGAGAGAGAGAGAGAGAGAGAGAGAACAAGGTGTGATGAACGGGGAAGGGCGTGACAGACACTCATCGGGTGTTACTTTACTCATTACGTCTCTTCCTCCTTCTCTCCAATTCTCACGGGGACTTTTAACCTTTTTACGTCGCCTTCCTGCCCTCTCGAATATCCAGCTTCCGCCACACACGTTAATGGGCCCCGCGCATGTGTGTGTGTGTGTGTGTGTGTGTGTGTGTGTGTGCTTCGTTTTTATTTATTTTTTTTATTTCTTCATTGGAGCATAAATAATGTATGCATATTTATCTTTTTGCCTTTTTGATTGCATTACGTTTTTTTCTTATGAAGTTGACAAATTTGTGGTCAATAAAATATCTGCGTGTGTGTGTAGATTTTTTTTTCTCCCTTTTTTTTCTTTCCTTCTTTCTTTAGTTAATGCACTGTACATTCCTCATCTCTATCATCGCATCTCGTCCACTCTAGCTATCTCTATATATTTCTGTAAAGGAAACTGTTTTGTTGATATGTATACGTACGTTTATCTAGAATTCCAGATGTGATCAGAGTGACTGTTCCCTGTAGGGTTGTGAGTGGAAGTTTATGAGTGATATTGATAATCTAACACCTCGAAAAATGAGATAGTTTGTTTTCTTCTTAACTTTAAATCTCCATTCACAGGAACTCCGCTGGAGGAAAAAAAAAAAAGAGCGAGAGGTGGAGAGTTTGAGAGCTACTATAAATGTGTGAAGCAAAGTCCTAAGTCCGAGGAATACCTGAGGATGTAGTGACCATACCACTAACTGACGCGAGGATAAACTTGGAAGGGTGACTGGCAGGGCAGGGCGTAGGCTAAGCAAGACCACGGGAGCCTCACAGAACTGGCCAGCTGCGGGACGATCAACACAACTCATACCGCTGGAATGCTCCTCAGATTCAGTCGTAAGTTGTCATCTTTTATTTATTATTTATCTTATATCGTGTTTGTGTTATCACTCTCTCTCTCTCTCTCTTAGCATAGATGTCACTCTTAATAGTGTAGCTTAAGTGTATGACACCAGGAGCCGCAGATCCTCTGGTATCTCTCACTCTGTACCATACCAGGATTGAGCTATTGCATCTGAGTGTTATATACTAATATAATACAAATTTGTAGTACTTTAGCTCATTAAAGTTAATTCCTTGTGACAATTTTCTTTCCAGAATATCTTTCCCAATTGTACTCTTTAACATGCTGGTCATGACATGTACCCCTTTTATATACCCAGTGTTTCCAAGTATCTTTTCAAAAAATTAATGTACCAATGTACCCTGGTTGAATATGGCTGGTTTAGAGCACCCAAGTCCCAGGTTGTTAGGAAGATGAAGTAAAACACAGTTGCTGCTACATATACTATTTATTCAGGTACACACAAAACGGGAATGCTCCATGAAAAAATAGATGTACCTCAAATGGTGGCAAACTGATCACGAAACAAGATATTCCAGTGCACTGGTCACACCATGCACTGCCTGCACCACCACAGCCACTCAACCAAACGTAATACAGTACAAACTTACAGTGTATATAAAACAAAACAATCTGAAGTGTTATCTACCAAAATTTAAACATTTTTTGTAATCTCAGTATTCCAGTGTGGTGGTGCACTGCCACACACCACAGGGCCAAAGGCCAACCCTGCTCATTGCCCCACTGTCACTCCACAATTTCTACTCGGTGCATCAAAGTATCCGATTCAATTCACAGATGAACTGCAAATCATTCTACAACAGGGCTGTGAGCAACATAATGTTGGTGTGTTGGATGCCTAAAGCATTAGCCAAATACTTAAACATACTTCTATCAGTCAACTGACCTGTGTCCAGCATCTGACAGCTGGGGATATGACACTTGCTTTGAACTAATATCTACGGAAGCTGGACATGGAAAACCTGTCATTTTGAGACATCATGGGCATGGACATAGAGCCCATGCCAGGCTGGGGCTGGTGACTCATGTTGCCCCGCAGCACATCAGACACTGTCATGCCTCCCATGTTGCTGCTGCTGCTGGTCGCCCACCTGAAGCACAACAAAGGTTTTAGTGATCTGTGTTTACACAGCAATACTTTTCACTCTTTGTTCTAAAAACTCATCAGCAAATGTTTCCAGATCCCACCTGAAAGCAAAACATTTTAGCACTGCATGAACAGCTTATATAACCAAGCTTTTCTCTCTCTCACACACTAGTGTAGGAACTCCCTTCCCCACTACCAAGTCACAAAGCCCAAAGGAGATATTTTCAACAAACACAGGAAAAATGCAGCTCAAGAAGGAAAGCTGGCAATGCAGTTTTAAGCTTTGCAGAAGTGTGCACATTGAAGCTCTGTATCACAAAGTCCAGTGGATGACTCTATTAAAGTTCATCTATTACAGCAACTATTCAGTTAAGACAGCATATGTAATCAATACTTTGCTGCTACTCTGACTGGGAGCAGCTATAAGGTCTACACACACCTTGTTAGACTCAATAAAGTACTACTGTCATGTTTAATAATTCCCTTGTGATTTATTATTCTCTCATTCTTTTAAGTTCCAGCCTTCACTGCACACTGACAGATGTTTCCACAAGAAGCCTCCTGCAGGAGGCAAGTCTTCACAAAGGTAGGTAAACATTACCACAGACAGGTTGCAATCAACAGATGCTATTCATCCCAATAGACTGTAATTCACTTTATCACCTTTGGAATTTTGTTCAAAGGTGATCAGATGGGGTAAGATTGTGTGTGGTGGCAGCAGAACAGCTAGGAAGCAGTACAGATTGCTGGCAGTGTGAACAGACATGCTGCTTACTCACACATCCCACTACACTTTTTCCTTTATCATGACAGTTTGATATACAGGTGCTGAATAAGATTTGGTTATGGCACAACCTCTTCCGCATCATCCACTGTACTTACTGGGAAGGAAGTGACACAAGAGTTGGTGTAAACCTGACCTCACTAATGAAGTAATATTATCACCAAACCACCTCAATGAAGCATGTATCAACAGACCCTTGTCAACCTAGCAAGCCTCTATAAGTGAGGGTATTAATCTCCTTTAAGAGGAGTGTTATTACCAAGTGCAGCAGTGTGTTGTACACTCACACTGCATGTAAAGTGAAACACAACCACTTGGTGTGTGTTGAAGGCTCATGATTGTGTGGTTAAGCTGCTTGGTGGTGCACCAGCAACATAGGCTGCAGCAGAGGAAGGCCATGTGCTGCACAACAAATGTTCTCGCATGAGTTTATCACACAGCATGGCAGTGGAAAACATCATGAAGTGAAGCAGCAAGGCCTGATTAGTGAGCACCTTACTGCAGAAAAGACTAGTCTAAGATCCTAACTGTTTTCACATGCTGGAAGCAAAGCTGCAAGATTTTATCCACTATTAATTAACCTGACTTCTAGATTTGATTTTAAAAATTCCAGTAAACATAAAAATGTTGGATTTTTATAAAGAACCACCCAACATTCCAGATTGCAGAAAGCCATATTGACAAGAGTCTGTTGTATTTGCAATGGGGAAACACTCAAGAATATTCATCATTACTAAAAAAATCTGATCACAAGTACTTTTAAGGCCTCTCTGAGAAGGAAGTTTTATCTTGGAGAAAAATGACTGATAAAAAATTTAAGTCCAAACACTTATATTAACATTAGAATATAAGACATGATCTGAACATGTCCATTACCATCTTACTGTTTGAGGGTATGGGCAACAGAAACTCCAACTGACCTATCATTGGTACTAGAGGACCTCCACCCCTGGGAATCTCCCCCACGGGCAGAAAGCCCCGACGTCCCCATACTGCCCCCCATCATGGCCGAACTGCTTGAAAAGCTGCCCTTACTATCGCTCACTCCCCCGCCAGTCCTCCAAGAATCACCACCGCTGCTGCCCAGACCACTACCACTGTACCTGCAGAGATATCACACCACCTTCACCAACACGGCACAGACTACATGCTGAGGCACTACAAGAAATACCAAGGTCTACTGGTTAACATAAGAAAGAAATACTTGGTGCCCAGGTCATGTAAGCAAGTGTTTCCTACAGAGTGAAGCATCATATGAAAGATATCAGGAAAAGTGACCATTTCAGACCAGACTGTCTCTGCTGCTGACTGAAATGAGTACCATCCCCAATCTACCACCTCAATATGGCAAATAACTTGAAAACTACATATACAAAGGGCAGGGGCTTTTAGAGAAATTCATGTACAATATGAACAATAATGACTGACAAAAAAAAGGAGACTATTTTTATGCTTTTAACAGCCAAATGGTGCCCACATTTCCAGCATTACAGTAATGTATTTACAATTTCCCACATCTCACCACTGAACAACTAACTGCCAAGTAAAGATTTGTGGTGCTCTCCAACATTAGTGCCTGAATCTGCCATTTTACTTGCCTTAGCCTTGTACAGACATAATGGACAATACTAAGGCCCACATTCATCTTCGCAAGAGGCACATCATAACAAGCAAAAAGCAGAAACATCAGCGTGGTATCTGCATGGTTCAAGTGCCCAACTCAAATGCCTCCCATCTTGAAACAGGTTGAACACCCACAGAAAAATTATGCAACAGACAACTGGGCAAACCTATTATTACCTACAGGTTTTGAGGGAAAAGTGCTGTGTGCCAAAAGTCTACTGCACAAAGAGGCGTGACACAAAGGCAAAGTAGTGACAAGTGAACCCCGTCAAGAATGTATCAGAAGACAGGTAGATAAATGTGTAAAAAAAATAAAATAAATAAATAAATAAATAAATAAATAAATAAATAAATAAATAAATAAACAAACAATCAATTCTGCTGATTCATAAAAATAACACTGGGTATAAATAATGTATGGACAGAAAGAAAGAGAACTGCTGCCACCACCATCACTACCACCCACCACCAATACCATCACCACTGCTACAAACACTACAAAACACTACTCAGCCTCACCTTTCCCTTGGTCTGTCCCTGGAGCCCTGTGACGACATAGGCCCCCGGTGGTCTCTGTCATCCCTGGGGCCGGATCTCTCCACGGGTCGCCTGTCATCCCTCTCCCTCATCTCCCGCCGGTCCTCATAGCGGCTGCCTCCTCCTCCCACACCTCCTGGCGCACGGTTGTCATCTCGGCCACCACCACCACTGTGGCTGCCGTGTGTGGCATAGTTCCCATGGTTGTGCTCAAATCTTGCTGGCTCGTTGCGGTCGTAGTTCCTGCTGGAGTGAGTCAGTCAGGTGTTGGCTTAGTACATAAGTAACTTATTTTGCATGTGTTAATTGTGAAGATCTCTACTTTTTGCATGCTTTAATCTGTCCTATTTCTTTCCTATTCTTCAGTAATGTTTGCCATTTTAAAGTTAATGAATCTCCATTAACTTTTCTTTGATGTATCCCAAGTCTCATTTCTTCCCTAGTCCTCCCTTCTAATATTACACAACACACACACACACACACACACACACACACACACACACACACACACACACACACACACACACACACACACACACACACACACCATAACACAAGTAAGACCTCTCCCTCTTTCCCACACACCTGCGCTGTGGTGCTGAGCTGGACTCAAAGCGGGAGCGGCTGTCTGGTGCTGGACGTTTGCGGTCTTCAAAGAACTCGCGTCTGTCTCGCTCATCTGCCGGCCGCTTTATGCTCCTCCGGGTCTCTTCGTACCTAAGTTGGTTACTACGGATGGTAACTACTAATTACACAGCAAACAATGGTACCAACACCTCCAATGAAGCTGCTGGATTTCACTTCCCACAATGCAAACATTGTGGCAAAAAACATAGGATAAAATCAACATAAATTAGCATATCAAATCAAATATTCTTCAAATCAAAACAAAAGTATGAATCAAAATGAAAATACAGGTATAAGATACAAAGCATACAGACAGACATTGTGGCTTATATGAGGCAGCCATGGTCACACAAAAATGGCAGTCTCCTCTCTCATGTGCTTATATTCTTCCCCATAACTTCACTAATCTTCTTTGGTCTACTTAATGCCACTCTGCCTGCTACCTGCCACCCACTCCAGGATGTCCATGATGCTTCCTCACATCAGTCATCCATTCACCCCACACACACTGGCCAATGCTGCCTTTCTCTCCTCACCACTTACATTTCATCTAAAGTTACAGTCACACTTGCTATATTAACGTTCGACTGGCTTTTGTTTTCCCTGGCTTGACAGTGATACATGCAGCTGTCTGGTCACACCACTCACCAAGTCTGCTAACGGAATGAGCTAACCATAACAAACATAAGCAGCTATGGAGGAAGCACTTCTTGGATTCTTCTTAGGATAGTATGGATGTTCAATGTTCCAAAGGACTTCATGAACACAAACTTTTACTGAGACATATAATAGCCTCATGGTACCAATGAAATTGACATGACATGTTTTCAGCCTTTTAACACAGATTTGTTTTTGGCTGCATACCACCAAGATCATATGAGAACTGAATGGTATATTTCCGTCATATTAAAATTGATATTTGGAAGTTTTCTTATACTGTCACCTACCATTTTTTGTTTTTCATTAAAACTCCTTAAAAAAAAGTGGAATATTTTTTTTAGCTGAAGTATGCTGAATAAATGATAGTTTCTTAATACCTCCCACTCATTTACTGCTATCACTAGCACTGATGCCAAGGAAAACTGCTCATACAGCAAGCTCAAAGTACCAAGAATCAGTAGCTAGTTCAGTGCAAATGGTTGGCCAATCAAGCCACATCACTGTATCCAGCAATTTCAAAAGCTAGTGGGACCGAAGCTTAATGCTTTCTATTCTATATCTCTTTACGGAATTACACCTCTACCTCAATGTGGTTGTGCTTCTTAACAGTATCCACAAAACCATAATAAAACTTACTCACTTAAAGTGCTAAATAAATACAATAAACACAAAATCCACTAATTCTTAACAATTGATGGCCAGATTCTTCATAACCAGCAAACCTAATTTATTTCCCTTACTGTGTGAACTCTTAAGGACTACTTAAATAATTCATCTATCTAGCCTATAGTTATCTGTCATTATTTCAGATCTCATCTCAGCTTCTCATGTACTTTTGTATTAATAAACCCTCTCACAGTTTCACTCTAGTGTCCTCTACTCCTCCATGAATTCAATACCCAAGTCAGCCACTTCCTCTTGCATCCCAATGTTCCTCCCTCCCTCCCTCCCTCCAGCAGCCACAAGAGCACCACAACAATACAAGAGTTGGGACAAACCTCATTTGCTGGCAGCGTAATTCTTCCCTCTCCCTCTCTAGCTTCTCTCTCTCCATCCTTTGGTGCTCTCGTTCTAGACGGAGAAGTTCATGCTTCTGCCTTTCTATCTTTTCTCTCTCAATTCGTAGTTTCTCTCTCTCCCTGAAAATATAAATCATTAATGACTCCAAGAAAAATAAGAGACATGCATGTATCTAACAATTATAGATGTCCTTCACATCAATACACACACACACACACACACACACACACACACACACACTACCTCTGCAGTCTTTCCGCTTCTTCCCGCTGTCGCCTTTCAATGTTACGCTGCCTGACTTCATCCTCCCGTCGCCTCCGTTCTTCCTCACGCATGATCCTCTCTCGGGCACGCATTCTCTGCCTCTCCCTTTCCTCCATGATCTGCCAGACAAACAGCGGTAACTCAGAGCCTTGCATCACACACAGGGACACATCAATGTGTGGTGTACGATTTAGCAAGCATTAAGAACAGCAATTACCTATGTGGTAATTGCTCCAAGTTTTACCTGTTTAAAACTAAGCACCTCGTGTCTCCCTGAGCGCTGATGACCCATTTTGTACGAGTCACCGCGGTGCTCCGGCCGTCGTTCAAAGGACCGGCTGTTCCTGCGGTCATGTTCCTTGCTGCTCCTGCTCACATCTCTCGAGTGCAACCGTCTCTCATCCTTCTTCTCCCCCTCCTTCCCAGTTTTCTCATCCTGGCCTTCCTTCTTGTCTGAGCTTGCATCTTTCTTGTCTCCGTCACTCTTCTCACTCTCCTTCTTGTCACTGCTTGTGTCTTTCTTGGAGTCAGATGGTTTGCGGGTGGATGAGGCCTTGTTTCTGCTGGGGCCTCCTGGTTCTCCCTTTGCCTGCAAGTAACAATCTTATTTGTCTTCTAGTTCTTAAAGCCATGCATCAAAGAGCTCCCCTTGTCAAAGGGTGGGATGCTATAATTTATACCATAGTGTGATAAGGTAAAGTGTCTTCATCTAGCTAAGGATTTGAGCTAGACTTCTCAGTTCTGATTTAAGTCCATGAACCATTACACTAACTAGCCATAAATGCAATCACTTCACATCTCCAACACAGTGAAGCAAAACAACAAGCAAGGAGACTCAGAAGACTCACCTTTTCCACCTGAATCATGCGGCCGTGCAGCTCAGTGTGGTTCAGTTGTGAGATGCACTTGGTGGCATCCTCGCTGCTCATCATGGTCACAAAGCCATAACACTTGGCACCAGGCGTCTTGGCATTGGTCACTATCTTGGCACTTGTCACCTGCAAACACAACATGTTAAAACTTTCAATACCCTTAATAATTCCAATACTGGTTTAAATAGTGAAAAGAGCACATGATCAATTACCAGAGACTGATTCCACAATTATTTAATGGAATAATCACACTGAATACAGTCTAAAATCACCACCACCACCTCACCTTGCCATACTTAGAGAAGACTGACTTGAGATCCTGAGCCCTGGTGGAGGAGGCCAAGCCACTGACCCACAGGTTCCTTCCACTGCTGCTGCTACTGCTGCTAGTGCTGCTGCTGCTACCCTTAGTCTTGTGGTCTGTACGAAGATAGTTGTCACTTGTTAACTTGCTATTACAAACTCCTACCTAATAGGTATCTTTACAGGGTAACAATTCAAGGTCTGTATTTTTTATCAGAATTGGATTCACACCACCTATATCATTAAAAAAATTAATTAATTAAAAAAATCAGGGTTTTCCTCAAGAAAAGCATCCATAACCACTACTATGTTTGAAAATTTCATCCTCAGTGACAGTCACTCCAGCCTTTATGCATCACCCTTTGTGCTCCCTATATAACTACAAGTGTTGATCTAACTTGGCTATCAAAGACACAGGATTCAGTAGAAAAAAATTTGCATGCTGCACAAGCCACTTTCCAATTAAACCCAAAGAAAAGCTCACCTCTGTCATCTTTGGCCTTGTCGTCCTTCCCCTTTTCATCGCCAGAGCTGTGAACCAAACAAACATGGCGGTAAGCGTGTGTTCAGCTCTGATCACAGGGATATATATTTCACCTGACATCTGTGTGAGCCTTTCTGTTATGAATTCTGAGCCTTTCTTTATCATCACTATGCTGAGAGGTACCTATGACTTGGGGAACAGTTTCCACATTACTGCCATGAGCATGCATATCATTATCATGGGCTAAAGGAAAATTACACACCAAATATCCTTGAAAAGTTTCAAGTGCAACACCGCGCCCGCTCAACTTTACATTTTCTGCTTTCCATGTTGAGAAATTGGTTGTGCATAAAACATTTCAAGCCAGGATCTTGTCACAACTTACCAAGTGGGGATGCCACTTAACGGGAAAAATCCAATGTTGTGTTAATGATATTTGTGTTCCATGGCCAGGGTTGGGTAGTGAAGTGGTCGCTCATCACGACAGAAAACTCAAGACAGAATCTCCATCCTTTCACTCCTTGCAGACACACACTTTCCACCCCCCGCCACTGCCTTCCCTCCCCACACAACATATCATAGCACAGCACAACATCCACAGCACACCACCACCCCAAACACCACTCACCACGTTGCCTGCTACCCTACTACACCACTCACCACAAATTTAAGCCTGTGTTTGGCTAAACCAAAGATTCCCTCCATTTCAACTAACAAAAATGCACAAGGAAGAAGTACAAATTAAAAATTCACAGGATAAAAATAAGCCAGACTGGCATGTGGAGACCCTGCTTCCACATCCAACTGTTTCGGGATGAGGGCAGTCTGTTAAGACAAGAGACTATAGTATAAGTATAACGACTGCTCTACCAGATGTATACAGCAAGGGAGGTCATGCCCCATGTTTCAGTAGCAGGACTGACTGCTGCTGATGATGATGATACAAACCCAGTGTGAGGAACCAACCTCTTGGGCTTATCGCACTCTTTCTTATCCTGTGATTCGTTGTCCAGGTCCTTGTCCTTCTTCCCCGATGCGGAGTCTGCGTTGGCGTGCGTGGTGGGGCTGCCCTCCTTGGCGTGTGAGCATTCTGTGGGCCAGTCAATCACTCGTCAGGACACCTCGTGGCTCCCCTCTGGCGGGCGGCGCTCAAGTCCGGCGCCAGAAGTGAGTCACGTTGTGAGGGTCCGAGTTGGACGGAGCAGAGGCAGAGGCGTCCCAGCGGTGCCCCTGCCACTGCTGCTGCTGCTGCTGCTGCCCCTCGAACTGTGTTGGCATCCTTTTGAAAGGGTGGGTGGGGGGACCACAGGGTAGGGGGGACCTCGCCAGCTTAAATTCGGCTGCACACACTGCACTGCTGGGCGAGGAGGAGGAGGAGAAGCTGTCTGCTGCCTGCTGCTGCCGC
Source organism: Scylla paramamosain (assembly GCF_035594125.1). Lineage (NCBI taxonomy): Eukaryota > Metazoa > Arthropoda > Malacostraca > Decapoda > Portunidae > Scylla > Scylla paramamosain. The sequence goes on along the minus strand of NC_087174.1, from coordinate 13,268,682 downwards.
TGCTGCTTCCATCACCGCTGTCGCTCCTGCTGGCTATAGATTTATTCACATCTTGTGCAACATACAGACAAGACTGCATGCTGAAATGGTACTACTGAGAGGCTACAAGATGTCTTGTAAAGATGACTAAGGTGCAATTTCCAGACAGCTAAGCTGGTGCCTTGAGCCAGTGCTCCCAAAACCACCCCACACCTGCGGCTGCTGCTGCTGCTGGTGACCACTCTTCTTGGTGCCTGGGTCCCCCTCACCCCCTCTCATTCTTCATGGTCTGGACAAAATATACTCAAGTGTCCTAGAGAATAACGCTATTGGTTTAAGGAACTCATTCCAAATGTAGGCGGAGGTTTCTTTGCATAAAAAGGGAAAACATGATGCATTTTGGCTGCCAATATCAGGCTTTATATTTTAGCATAAATCCTACCTAAGGGCAACAAACCTCAGACTCACACATGAAACACACAAACAGTGTCTTCAGTCTTCTCATGAAGAAAATGGGGCATCTCTCTTGAACACTGATGAGTGGCATGTCTAGGAAAGATCCAGTCCATTTCTGGTGAGTGGAAAATGAAGCACTTGAAGTAAAACACTGTGTCCTTGCTGTAATGTCCTTTGAAAGCATCCATGGTGCACCCTGGAGTTACTCTTGGACATACCTTGGGCTTCCTCACATCAGCTGTGGCACAGACCTGCTGGCTTGCTCTTGGCTCTTGGAAAATCACTCAAATGCATGAGCCTTCAGTTTGTGCCCAGACTTGACTGTCCCTACCTAATATCAAACAAAATAAAGTGTACAGACTACAGACCTATACAAATCTTACCTTTCCCATGCTTAGCTGAAGACTCCTCCTGAAACAAGAGAGAAAACATGATATAAAGGTGCATGGATTGCTTCAAGACTGCATACTTGATTCAGCTGGAATTTAAAGAACATTATGGCATGTACAGTGAAATACTCTTGGCCAGTTTTCTAAAACTCATAGTAGCAATAATTTAAATACACTGCATTTTTTTTTATTTCAGTGACTTCTACCTATTTCACAGTACACATATAAGTTGAAAAGGATGACCAGTCTACTGAGGGGAAAAGGAAGACCCACAGTCACCTCACACAAGATAAATGTCTCAGCCGCCTCACCTGCTCATGACGCTCAGGTTCATTGAATGTGAGCTCGTCCTCAAGCATCTTCTCCTCCTCCTCCAGCATGAGATTTATGGAGTCATCCTCCATGTTGCGAGTGTCATCCTCATCGCCACAGCCAACCTCCTCTTCACTCGTCACTTGCTCTGCCCGGCACCAGAGAGGGACAATAAAGCACAAGCCCAACACAGAGCAAAGCCAGCTGACCAGTTTGCATTCACTAACCTGCTTCCCTCGATGCAGTGCAAACGTTTTGTGAATTGAAAGAAATCCATCTTGCAAGTGCTTAATAAATAGATATATATTTACCTACATTGCATTTCATTTCAAGGCAACACTGCATTTCATTTCAAGGCAACCACTGAGGATATTTCAACTCATCTTCCACATACACTGCCTATATTGAAGGATTCCTAAAAATGTTTTACAGGAGAATGATCTTAATAGCAGAAATACTCACCACCTGACCCTCCTCATCATCCCCCAATCAGGAGGGTACAGAGCCTTACACTCAAAACATTCACCACTTCAAAGAGAAGAGTGTATTTCATTCAGCAAACACCTGCCTCAGTGAACACCTGCCTAATGACACGAGATAATCAGCTCATTTACAACATGCACACCTCACCAGTCCTTCTCACACCAGATGACTATGACTCACTTTCTCCTTTACTAAACCGAAGTATACTTTAAACCTACATTTTTTTTTATACCAGCACCTTGTATTAACTCTCTTCCCATACCCCATTCATCCCTCAATTCCCTGTATTCTTCAGTACACCACAAGCAAATCACTGTTTATGCCTGTCTTATAATAATGCTCAGAAACCTGATTCTTGCAGCATTTTTTTCCCACATCACTTGGAGGCAACACTCATCTATGTACACACAGTAAAAAGATATGAGTGGACAGGGTGTCTGATGCCTACAGGAAAACATCAGTGCCAACCACTGATGTTGCAGAAGGGTTGGCATGCCTGGCTGTGGCTTGTTTGTAAGATTCTAACCACTCATACACGTCACACTCCAGCAAAATTGGCAAAAGGTCAATGTGTAAGAGCATCTTTCAAAACCTGTAACATTTGCTACTGTACGAAAAATTACACTGGCTGGTGATTTATGGCATGCACCTGACAGCTGGGCTATCAACAAGTATTTAAGTAGTCCACCACTTTTCAGTGTCTTTTGTTCCATGGTGTCAGAATGATTAGTGAATAGTGCACCAATATTTTTTTTTGCCACGTCTACATCTTTCCTGCCACCTTGAGCACACTTACCCAAGGAGGCTAAGCAGAAGGCATCATGAAATGCACTCATACAAGGAGACAGCTTATCATGTTTCCCTTCTAGTCTTGCTGTGGATAAAAATCTCAAAACATTTAAATTTCAATGTTATATACATGAATGCAGTTTTCTGCAGAGGGAAGAGAAACAGACAAGACTCTGTTTCATCTGCATTATCAACAATGGTAAATATCAGTTAACCAATACTGAAAAATAGTTAGCAATTGATTATTCTGGCAACCTTCATTCCCTAAACAACTGCTTTCACTTACAAGTTTTACATCCTAAAGTGCTACACATTCACTACCACACTCCATTCCACTTAGCATTATCAGGCTTCCTCAGTTTTCATTTACAGTATATGTTGAATAATCTGTTAATGTGTGCACCTGAAATACCATTTGCACCTTACAACTCCTCAAAGCCACTCTTCCATGTGATCCATTCAGAAAAACACCACATGCTCATCAGCACCATACAGACAGGTGGCTCAATCCTTGGATATCATAGTGATTTGCTAAGCACTTCAGCCTCTTGTAACTAGTAAGTTATGCCAATAAATCACACTAAACATTTGAAGTTTCATTTCCATATTAGACTTTAACAGTATTATTTGATTACCTCAGCAGTTTCTTGTTTCCAGCAAATCCAGCCTCTACACCAACACCTGCCACTTCTATCTCTACACCATTTTTTTTCCCATGTCACCATATTCCTTTATATACCAACATGTTCCTTATTCTCTGCACTAGAATCTTTGGCTCTTCCTTAACTTTACCCTATCATACTTTCACCTCACTGTATCCCTTGACTCAAAACCTTTCTGAAGACACCTTCACACTTCCTATTTTATCCTGCACTCCACTCTTCATTTTTGGTCTCCATAGTCTTCCCTAGCACACTTTCATCTCATTGTATAACTTGACTTGACATCCTTCAAGAGACACCAAGTGAATGGCTCTGACTCACCTTCAGCCTTCTCATCCTTCCCTGAATTCCACTCCTCGGCTTTAGTTTCCTTTGTCTTGCCTGCATCATTCTTGCTTTCCGAGGACATTTGGTCTTTTCCATCACCGTCTTTCTCTGCATTCTCTGACTTGGCCTTTGTTCCCTGTTCCTTGTCCTCCTGCTCCTGTGACTCCTCTTGGTCTTCTTCCTCCTCCTCCTCTTCCTTGTTAATGCTTGAGTCACCGTTCACATGGTTTGTCATTTCCTCCTCTGCTTCCCGATCTACTGATTCTGAAAGTATTGTGCTGCTAAAACAACCTGAACTGATTAATACTAATGTTACATATCTCTCTCTCTCTCATCAACTCCAGTCCACCCAGAATTGGCATTAAACCCCTAACCCACCAAAAAAAAAAAATTACATATCAAAATTTTATTCTATATCATATTGATAGATAAGGCCTATATATGTACATATACATAAAAAATGTAAAAGAAGTCAAGCCTGACCCGTTCATTTCCTGGACAGTAAAAGTTAACACAGGCTTTGTCCAACCAGACCAACCTCTATCAGCATGACCTATCTAACTCTCCCATGACTTCTGGCACCTCCCCAAAAACATCTGAGGCTCAGTGCCTCAAAAACTCAAATCCTCCATCTATCAACTCGACACAACCTTCCAGACAACTATCCCCTCTTCTTTAATTACATTCAACTGTCCCCCTCTTCTACACAGAACATCCTCAGACTGTCCTTTACTTATAATCAAAACTGGAAACTTAACATCTCATCTCTAGCTAAAACAGCTTCTGTGAAGTTAGGCATTCTGAGCCATCTCCGCCAGTTGTTCTTACCCCACCCACCCCTCCTGAGCTGCTAACTCTGTACAGGGGCCTTATCCATTCATGTAAGGAGTATGCTTCACAATAGCTTTTCATCTTACCAACTCCTCTCCTCTAACTGACTGTCGTCAGCCTCTCTCTCATCGCAGCAATGTTGCATCTTTTGCTATTTTGTACCACTATTTTCATACCAACTGATCTGATCTTGCTAACTGCATGTCTCCCCTCCTCCCATGGCCTCGCTGCACAAGACTTTCTTCTTTCTCTCACCCCTTTTCTGTCTACCTCTCTGATGTAAAAGTTAACCAGTATTCTCAATCATTCATCCCTTTCACTCGTAAACTCCCTGCCTGTTTCTGTATTTCCACCTTCTTATGATTTGAAGTCTTTCAAGAGGAAGGTTTTGAGACATTTATCCTGTAATTTCTGACTACCGCTCTCAACTCTGTTCAGGAACTGTCATCTCAAGTGGGCCTTTTTTTTTTTTATTATATTTTGTTGCTCTTGGCCAGTGGCCCTCCTATATGAAAAAAAAACTTCAAACCTTTTGTTTCACTCTAGACTACTTTTTAATTGCTTATTTAAACTGATTTACATATAAATTTGAGGAATAAACAAAAAATAAAAAAAACTAACCCCCAATAAAAAAAACAGTGGGTTGGGTTTTTTTTCAAACCCGTTTTTTCCAACCCCAAGTCCATCCAACTGCCTCTCTCACTCACATAGACATCCTCTCCCTTACTGATTTTAAGTCAATCCAGCCACACTCTAGTCACTCCAGCCCCAGAACCTTGGTCCAATGGTTCTCATCAACACTCACTGCGGTTCTGCTTTGGGGTGCCACTGACAAAGCTGGTCTCAAACTCATAATCATCAGGGTTGTGCCCATCATCCTCCAGAGCCTGAAAATAAATGAGAGAGTAAAGTAAGAGTAAAATTCATATCCTATCCCGTGAAAATACAGTTGATCTTGCAGCGGGGCTGCAAAGGCTGCTCAGGGAGCATGTCTTTCTTTATACCTTGCAGCAAGCATAAAAAAAAATGGGCTAGGGCAAACTGAGTTACGGGCATCTCAAGTGCATCTCTCTTCCTCACTCATACCCATAGCACTAATGACCAGTATTAACCTCTAAAGGGCACATGGCATCTATAATTAATGCAACATTGAGGGTGGATGGCATCTATAACTGACCTGCATTTTGCAGGCTTAATTTCAAATTTCCACATGAAGTTTTGGGCCTGTGAACATCCTTCCCTCACAACAAAATCTCCTTCTGAGCCTCAGTGCCCTGTGATCCATAATGATGGCTACAGGGGAAAATAATAATTCCTCTCCCTCTGATCCCATGCATGAGGATAAGCAGCAAGTGACTTCTATTCCATATGAGGGCAAATTTGCTTCAAAGCAACCTCTTAGTGAAAATACTATAGGGAGAGAGTTAGAGGTTACTCTCTCAAGTCTCGAAAGTGGTTTTACTGGAGAAAAATAAAACACTAGTAGACTGTGTTTCACTTATATACATCCTTCCAGGAGTGACAATTAGGTATAATTTTTTTTTCTTGTGTGTTATAAGTGACAGACAGCAATACTATTTCCTCTAATGTGTCTACAATATGACAGATTCAGACGTTCATGTGCGAGTGACAGAGATGCTGGTGAGGGAAGCACATAAAAGAGGCTTGTGGCCCCTCCAGCTGGGGTCCAGCCAGGCCACCACATGGCACACAACTATCTGAACACAGCTGAGAAAGCACTGAAAGTTACTTCACTTCACCACTTCACCACAGAGACACCACATCACCTAGAGAGTTCAGATTTGTGGGAGATTGAAAGACTGATAAGTGTGATGCTATTATATTTTAAGCAATAAGTCAAGGCAGAGTTGAGAAATTGATGATGGAAAATTACCTATTTTTTGCTGAATTACCAAAACTAGCCTGGCTGGGAGGGAAATCCACAAAGAATGTCTCCATATTTATGGGTTAATTGCAGTGTCAGTATTCATTGTGTTTGGTGATGCATAATCGTTTTTATCTCAGGTTGAAACATTTTGTTCAGTTCATTTTGTGGTGCTTGTAGTGATGAGTGTGCGACAAAACAGGTCACAGTGATGTCATTCAATCACAGAGCTTCACATTTCAGGCTTGAATAGTGTCAATGTAGCAAAAAAAATGTGAATTAGAATGCGTAAAACTTCCCGAACTTCATATCAAAATTCGTCAAGCAAGGCAGTGAGGAAATGTCTTTACATGGGCGCAGTGGTGACATCCCACTGCTTCCCTTCAGCTGTCTTGCCATATGAGTCGGAATAGAACCCAACTGCCTTCATAGGGAAGCTGGAAGCCATGGAGTTACAATAAAGGGATGCCACAACCAAGTCTATAAAAGGATAATTCCTCACTGCCTCCGTTGATGAATTTTCACATAAGGTTCTGCAAGTTTTGCATTTTAAATCAACATACTTTGCTATATTGGCAACATTTAAGCCTGACATGTGAAGATCTATGATTAAATTACATCACCATGACTTGTCTGCCTCACTCTCATCACTACAAACAACACAGCATGAACATAACATAATGCATTTCACCCTAAAAACAGAGCTGATCACATGTCACCAAAGACACAATGAACACTGGCACTGGTGACCTATGCAGTACTGGTTATTGTTACCATTGGCATGAGTGAGGAGGAGAGATGCATTTGAGATGCCAATAAGTCAATTGGTCCCAGCCTATTTTTCTGTTCGGTGGGAGGCCTTATGTAAAACACGCTCTCTAAGTAGCCTGTGCTGCCGCGACACAAGATCAGCATTCGCTGACTTTACTTGCACTATGGTATAAGACTGACTGAAACTTTAAAAAATTAACAAATACTTCACTTTAGCCAGAAAATTAATGAAGTATAACAACCTGATGACCAAAATGTCTTAAGACCAACGCATCTTTCGAGCTAAATTAAATTTTTAGGCTAAAGCTATTTCCCTAATCCCTGCTATTTATTTATATAAGCCTATACCAACATCTGAGTAAAAATCAGCAAAGGCAAGTTAATTTTGTTTACTATGAGACTTCCAGTAAATAACACAACTACCACCACTACCTTGACTCTTCCCTTTCCTTTACCTCTAATAAACCAATATTCACATTACTAGCACAAAGAACCAATAAATATGTTAAACTGGAGGATAATATTTCACAATGCAAAACCACCACAATCTTAAAAACTCTCTTCTTCCTTTCTTTCCTTACCTCTAATAAAATTCAATATTTACATTATCAACACAAAACCAACAAATAACAGAAGCTGGAGGATATTTCACTAGGCAACATTACCACAACCCTCTACCTTGCCTCTCCCATTCCTTACCTCTAATATAAGCCAATACTACATTACTAACACAGCAAACCAACAAATAACACAACTGGAGGATATTCCACAAAGTAACACTGCCACCACCACCATCATCACTACCTTGCCTCTCCCATGCTCTATATTAATATAGTCCAGTATTAACATTAAAAACATCTTCAAACAAATAACTAAGGCAAGTTGGAAGATGATATTTGACTATCACCCATCACTGACCTTCCTTTATCATGCTGTCTTTATTAATGCAAGTCAATATTACCATTACTAAAGCAAGTTGAAGATATTTCACCATGCACCACCACACACTACTATCCTGCCTCTCCCTTTCACACCACTCTTCCTTACCTCCCATGCAAGCAATGACACGGAAATAACAGATAGAAAAAAAGAAAAAAAGCAGGGGGGGAGGGGAAACAGGAAAATAATGACGGCAGGGCTTTGATAACAAACCACGGCCACCACCATCTTTGCCTTCCCAACACTCTCCGTCTCACCTTTCTCAGTCTATCATGCAAGCAAGCACAAACACCACACATAAAACACAAAGAAAGAAGGAAAACTACCAAACTGGGACTTAATAACATACAGATCCACCACCACCACCATCTTGACTCTCCCACACACTCCCTCTCTCACCTTCCTCAGCCTCTCAATCAAAACAGCCTTAATTCCTGTCTTGTCCAATCCTCTCTTCTCCAACTCTACCCGCAGGTCCACCACACGTAACTCCTCTATTTTTCTCGCCTTGCTATCAGAGGACATGGTGGATAAAGCAATTGTAAAGCGCAACGTTCACCCGTTCTCTGGTTGCAACTCGTGGCGCTCTCTTCCTTTCTCACTGCGCAGGATGGCTGGCTGGCTGGGGGAGTGACTGGGAAGTGACGACTAGGACAGCCTTTCTTCTAATGCCACATTCATTTTTCTTGTTTCTTTCTCTCCCTGTATGTTTTTGGGGGGATTTGAAGTGTACAAATATTAAGTTGTTTCTGGGCATATGTATGTATTTAGATTTTTCGTGTTTGTGTGTAAAAGGAAATGTTATCGGTGTTAGAACTTCTTTGCCGAAATTAAATTGATAAGTTTCCTCCATATTTCTTAGTTCCTTATTTCCCCGTATGGTTTTCAGGAAATAATACTCCATAAATATTACTTAGTTTTATTTAGTGTATGTGTGGATTTGTACTTTCTATATGGAAAATATATTTAGTATTGAAACTCCTTCACCGAAATAAAATGAATAACTTGCCTCCCATGAACTCAAATACATGTCGGAAAATTTCTGTTATATTTAGGGGTCTTGTTCTTAATTATTTTCAGTGACGGTTTGTGGAGAAAAGAGGAGATAAGAAAATTGATTGGACTCGAGAGAGCATGTGTTGGGTGAATGGGGCGGGTAAGGGGCACTCATTATTACCTCCCACGACTTTTACGAACCTCAGACACTCATATGAGTAACCATGATGTGTATCAAAGTATCTGTTATAAACACAATTCACACTCTTATTGGCCCTGGTGAAAAGTAGCAGTCACGTGGTTAGAGATAGCACAGCTAGCCATATACTTCAACAGCAAGGCCATTTCATAAACAACTGCCTTGAAGTTAAACTACAATCTACTATCAACGATTACTTTACGTAGTTTAGAATAAAATATTATCCAAGTACCGTGACCTCAGACAATTAATTACGCTTCTAATGGTCCGAATACCAGTACTGTATAATTTTTGTCCTGCAGCTCCTGCAGCCATCTCGGCGTGGCGAGGCTCCTTGCCCGCCAGTGTTCCTGACTACCTTATACTGTGCCTCCTTTCTTCGAAAACAACTTCCGTGCCTCCATCTGCTTTTCCAACCTTTGCTTCCCGCGATGAATGTCGGGTCTGTTTTTTTAGACAAAACCACACCCAGCATTGACGTGAAGCTTCGTTGGCTGTCTCAAGTCACCACGTCACTCCGTCTCCATCGGGAACAGGCTGAACTGAAGACGTCTGTTGTCACTTCTCGCTTCGTATACATCTCGAGGCGCCGCAAGAATATTAGACATGGTCACCGGTGGCGAGTTCTTGTCCTTATTCCTTGCTTGACATCCAGGACTCGATCGATAGGGTCCGTAAATTCCCTACCTATTTTATAAGTCACTAATCACCATCCTGCCAGCGTTGACTCATCTAACCAAGGAACTACCAACAGACGTCTACACTGTTCGTTGCTTCCATCAGAACGGGACACCCATCAACCTCGTGGAACCACCTCCGCCTTTCGTAACTTCTCCTTTCTTCCTCATCTCCTTTCCTGTGAGTTGCGGAGGATGAAGGACGAGGAGTTGTGGTGCCTCAAACGTTTGGGTATCGGCCACATCTCACGTTACTACTCTCAGTCTGCCTCTGAGAAGTGCGCGTAGTGCCCTGCCAGTCATGCCACCCACTCCTGCAGCTGAGTCATGTCCATATGGCAGAAATTGCATTCACACTGTGGCTGTTGCTCCCAGTTCATCGGACTCATTGCCCCTACCTGCACCAGATACATTACAGTGGAAATTTCCTCCAACGTTTCCTTCAACGTTTGACATGGGTGTGCCAAGCGGTACCGCGTGCAGCGCCACAATCACCACTTATGCATCGTGTATCGCGGTTTCGTTTTGAAACACATTTTTCATTAGTTATCCCGTAAATCTTCCCACTTCCATACGACGCTCTTATTCAAAGTTGCTCGCGACTTAACTAGCGAGAGTTCATGTTCAAGGTTAATCCACTGACATATTATCAGTGATGTTAATGAAAACAGGCCGAGGAGAGGATAGCTAGAATAGCGAAAAGCAGGAGAGACGAAAAATAGGGAATATTGAAACCCATGGAAAGAGAGACAGCTTTAGGAAGACGCCACGTGGTGCTGTCCACGCAACACACTAATTATTACAAAAAATTTAGCCACATCACACTTAACCGTATCACACCATACGTCACACAGTTAGTTAGTTAGTTGTTTATTGACAAAAGAATCCTTTTACAAAATAAACGAAGAACAAATAATTGTACAAGTACTTTTGTCCATGAAAAGTAACAAACATGCATTTGATGTAGAGGTGATTCTTACATATTATACGTATGTACTCAGTACTTCAAAAATATAGCTACACACTTCCTGTATATAGATATTCTCTTCCATTATGTCATTTATATCGCCAAATCTGAGCATTTGATAACTATTACGTAGATCAGCAGTCATTGTGCACTCTAACAACACATGTTTTTCGGTTTGAACATGAACACCGTCGCACAAACATACTCTCTGCTCAGTTGGCGTTCGACTCCACCTGCCTGTTTCAATTCTTAGATTGTGTGACATTAATCTCAGTCTCGTGAATGCCTCTCGCTGGTAATCGGGCACATACTTATCAGTCTTATAAATATTGTGAACTGTCAGTGTCGGGTTAAAGTCATTCACATATGTCCGGATCTTAGTGGCACTGTTCGGTGTGTTCCTCAAAATATTTCTCAATTTTTCCATGGGGTCATTATCTGATATCAGGGATATTTCTCTATTAAGGAATCTATATCCAGGTGTGTTTTCTCTCCTGCAAAGGTCATACACAATATAAAAAGGTTGTTCCATATCTATGACCTCCAACTTAGATTTTAAGAAGTTTTTCCTCCTTCGCTTTACTAATTCTATTACAGGTAAAATGCCCCTTTCAACCATACATAAATTTATGCTGGTATTTTTTTCTCACACCTAATAAACACTTTACTAAACTGTTGTATTGTCTTTCTAAGTTCTTAGTCTTGTTTGTCAGCCACGATTCACAACTGTACAGTAAGGCTGACGTCACGGCAGCATCAAAAACCTTTTTCTTCAATATAAATGGCATTAATGTATTTGCTGCACAAAAAATATAAAATTTGTTTAGTGTCGCTTCACTCATTGTTTGGTGCATGTTAAGTACATCGTCCATTCCGGCAGTGTCTGTGAACCAGGCACCGAGGTACAAGTACCTGGCAGCATAGTTCACTACCACCTCACCCACCTTTAAGTCATGTTTGTCTCTATCATCACCGTTTACCACAAAAAAATTTGTTTTCTTCTCATTGATAAGCATTCCGTATTCACTACAATAACGTAACACGATGTTCATTTTCTTTTCACACATTTCTCTACTTGTTGCAACGATCACTGCGTCATCCATTAACAGCATTGTATGTAAACTTCCTAAGAAATCGTCTGCTGCTATTTCGTTTTTCAGCATCTTTACCATATGGTCAATATACAAAGTAAAAAGCAGACAACTGGTCGGGGCCCCTTGACGAACACCAACAGATGATTCAATGATTGCAGATTTCATAATATTTCTAGTACAGGTATACATAGCTTTAATGGCTCTAATCATTACCTTACCACATCCACGCTCTTTTAAAGCATCTATAAGTTTTCCTCTGGGGACCCGATCGTATGCCTTACTAAAATCTATAAACAGGACATACAGTTTTCTCTTCTTGTACATAACATAGTCACAGAGTAACCTCAAAGCAGTAATCTGTTCAACACAGCCTCTCTGTTTTTGTGCTCCCGCTTGACACTTGTCGATGTTCCTCCATAATTTCAATCTATTCAATATCATAGTGTCATAAACTTTAGCTAGAGTATCCATTATAGTGATTCCTCTATAATTACCACAAATCATACGATTACCTGACTTAAATAATACAATTAGCTTGTTGTAACACCATAACAGGGGGTAACACACACACGTCACACAATTACACCACACCACACACCACAAGTATCCATATCACACTGTCACCACACGAAGCCACAACACACCCAACCACACCACGACCAACATCACTACTCACATCTCACCCTCCACACAATACCACACTTAACACCCAACCACACCACACCACACCTTGCAGCACCCAGCCACACTATGGACACAAAGCCACATCATGCCACACATCAAACCAGCCACACAACAGTCCATAATTATCACACCCAGTCATTCAACAATCGACATTACCCACAGCCACACCACACACAAAATAAATATATGAATAAAAGAAACAAATCTCATTTAAATAGAATAGCACTGTTCTAAAGTGATAAATCTTGCCCAAACAACAGCCAACACAGCCACATCACACATGTACATACAAAAGAAAGAATCACACATTATACACATACACACCTAAAAGTAAGAATAGTTGTACCTCTGCATCCCATCCTCTCTGCCCCTAGTTTCACTGGTTGCAGTGCTGTTACTAAGTCATTCAGCACTTTTAATTCCCCATTTGTGATGTTCATTTCCATATTACAGTCAATCATAGCTTTAGCAACTGAGTTTTTTACTTTGAGAAATCGCTCTAGCATGTCTAGCAAGCTGTTCCACCTTGTCTTTGAGTCGAGTTTTAGCATCAGTTCTTTGCCATATTCACTAACAACATACATCTGCAGCTTCTCATTTCTTGTGGGTGATTTTCTAAAAATCTTTACAATTTTCCTGACTTTGTTGATGGTGACAGACAAATCTATGTTCCCTACTTCATCATCTTCCAGATCCTCTAACCTAATATTTTCCAAATCCTCATCTGATACCACCTCTATCATACTACTCAACTCTTCTTCCTCTGGCACAGCTTCCACATCATCAGCTTCCTCTTCTTGGAGATGGGTAACATTTCTCCTTTCCAAACTAACTAAGTTACCATCTGTTTTCTTGTAAAGAACATCACAAACAGCAAGATGTATTCCATGAGCATAACACATGTGATGACAGGTCTTAATCAGTTTGCCAAATTTAACCATGACGCTGGCTCCATCAGTTACACATGCAACTACATCTCTTTCCAAGTTTACCTGAAACTCGGCTAACTTATTCTCAACTACCTCAACTGCAGTCTCTGCTGGTAGTGAACCTGTAATTCTAGCCATTCCTAGATTCCAAAAGGTATCACTAGTATGTAAATTTATGTTCATGTATCTCTTGTTTTTTAGTGAAGTATACTCATCAAGAGATAATGCAAACCTAACCCCAACATTCTTCCTTTTGTTAATATCAAATATCACCCTTTCTTTTGCAACATTGTACTGCTTATGTACAAGATCCATAACAAGAGTTGGACTTTGAGGCAATTTGTATCCCCTTGCAAGCATTGATGTCTTTATGAACTCACTCTTGGCAATGGCATTTATGGAAAATCCATCTACTGCAGCTAGCTTCCCAACGATTTCTTCCTTCGTCTCCTCCTTTTTAAAAAAATCTGTCATTTTCTGTTGCACAGAATTCCTCTTCACCTCACTCGTATCTTTATCATGAGACCTGTCTGAAGGACGTTTGAGATTTTCTGTTTTTTCAATTGAATGTTTGCTCTTGAGATGACGGATCATACCACTGGTAGACCATCCTCTGCACTTTATAACTGCATGACACTTTTTACATCGTGACGATTCTTCACATTTAAGTTTTTCAAAATATTTCCATGCATAAGACTCAGTACTGGTTGTTGCTTCTGCCTCGTCTGCCATTTTAATGGTTATGTAGAGTCAGATAATTCAGTAAATCACCTGAAAAAAAAAAAATCATTCTCTATATTCCCTATAAGGATGTTGTTGTCACAATAAATCATATCCATGTGAGAGACCCCGTATTTGTAGTCTGTAACACGAAAATTCAATAACGAACTCACATTCAGAGACACAGTTATGAGGAACAGGCGACTTATTTTCTAGTTTTTACACTATTATTTCAGGCTCACCCCACCGAAGTAGAATTATGGTAAGGACAAAGGAATGAGGATGTTAGCAATCAGCATGAAGCAGGCCACAGGAAATAATTTCACATTACACAATTAACACACGTTACACACCTTCACGCAGGGATAGAATAGAACAGACTAACCTGACTCAGCGCCAGAAGCCCACCAAAGCAAAGAAGTGTACGAGAACGGTACGTGTCGTCGCTCGTCAGCTGATTCAGCTCATCGCTGTCTCGCTTCCAGCCCAGGCATCTCTCTCTCTCTCTCTCTCTCTCTCTCTCTCTCTCTCTCATACATTTTCGTATTTTTTAGCTGACATAAGAAAAAAATAATAAAAAGAAGTTTCCCGGGATTTCCCGGGATTTCACATATTTCCCGGGAAGGAAAAAAAGCCCATTTATGGCCGGGATCCCGGGATCTCGGGATCCCGGGAAGGAAACCCTACACCTTATCTCTCTACAACCAACGCATTTTTAACTCTCTCTCTCTCTCTCTCTCTCTCTCTCTCTCTCTCTCTCTCTCTCTCTCTCTCTCTCTCTCTCTCTCTCTCTCTCTTTCAAACAATTATAATCAGCGAAGAACTGGGGAAAGCACTGAAGAATATGAAGAATAGTAAGATCCCAGGACCATATGAGGTGGCAATAGAACTGATATGCAATGGGAGTGATGGTTAGAAATGGCTGCTAACTGCTGAGTCTTTTGCAAGTAGTGAAATGTATATCGGATGAATGGAGGAAGAGTAGGATTTATACGGTGTTCAGCATACTGGAGTGTGCAAGAAGCCTGAAGATGATGAAAGTAATAATAAGGACTATGGATGAAATATTAAGGCGACTGTGTGTATAAGGCCCGTCGTGTGAAAGGAGCTTAAGAAATACTTATAATTCGGATTTAAGAGAGGCAGAGGAACCATGGATGCGATCTTCATTGTGAGGCAACTGCAAGACAAGGCTTTGGAGTGAGCCGAGCAGTGGCCTGCAACTGCTGATTAGAATAACAAGCAGAATGTTCTAACAAAGGTGTTTCGTCTGGAGATTGTCCAGGTACATGGACATCAGTCAAAGCAGAAGACTATTTTAACATCGAGCTATCCGTGTTCGCTAATCTTACGACAAACATTGGTCTTCAGCTCCTCAATAGTCTGCATTACATTTGCAAGATCAGGCGGGGGATATCTGGCGGCAAGCAGGGAGACGAAATCTTCAGCGAAGCAGCAACAAACACAAGCTTGATAGCCAATTGCGCGAACTTCTGACTTCGTAACGCGCTTTTATGCCTTAGCACGAGCCCACGGACCACGGCACTTCGGGAAATGATCCACGGAATCAGCAAGTGAAATTTCATGATCAGGGATCAAATTCAGTATTATAGCGACAGCAGTGCTCAAATTATTATTAGAACAACCATCCCACAACACCAAGAAGTCGACAAGGGAAGAGCCAGGGGCAATTCTTAATAACTCAGTCTCCACCTCCTCCCTCTTAGGCCCCACACGAGTCCAATAAACAAGCTTGCGGGATTATTGGGAATCGCGGGTTTGGGAGGGTAAGCAAATATGTGAAATATGGGCTTTCAAAAATTAAAAATCCAAAGAGAACACTGACACTTTTGAGGAGAATTTCCTACAAAAAAAAAAAAAAAAATGGACACTAACGTTACCTAAGGGGGGTTTTGCCCCCAACAGGACCTCCACTTAAGGACATTAAACTAATATAATCTAACCTTATAATCTAAGCTAACCTAAGCGCGGGACTTGGCCCCCCATGGACCCCCCTTAAGAACACTAACCTAACCTAACCAGGGGATCTTTCGATCACCCCCTGGAGGTCCTCTTCAGGCCACTAATCTAACCTAACCAATACACTCTAACCTTATCGGATACATAACTGCAAGGGCTGTTACACTCCAGACTGCACAGATTGAGGTAAAAAGCCGTACTAACGCAAACTCTATAGCTGAATTGTCAGGCATATGTACTAATTTTGCAGTAATGTTACAATAATAGTATCAACACTTAATTCACTCTGTCACAATAGCAACAAAATTCAAACTGAGGTCCACCTTTTGTAGTGGTTCCTTTCTATCCATGTATGGAGTATGCTTCACATGTATGGAGGGGGGGGTTCCACTTAAACCGGTCTTTTAGACAGAATGGAATCAAAGAATCAAAGAATCAACTCCTCTCCTGTCTTTAGTCTTTCTCATTGCCGCACTGTTGCATCTCTTGCTATCTTCTACCGCTATTTTCATGCTAACTGCTCTTCTGATCTTGCTAACTGCTTGTCCCTTGCTTGCTTGTTCTTTCTCTTACTCCTATTCTGTCCACCTCTCTAATGCAAAAAATAACCAGAATTCTTAATCATTCATCCCTTTCTCTGGTAAACTCTAGAACTCCCTGCCTGCTTCTGTATTTCCACATTCCTATGATTTGAACTCGTTCAGGAGGGAGGTTTCAAAACACTTATCCTGCAATTTTTGACTGCTGCTTTCGACTCTCTTCAGGGACCGGCATCTCAGTGGGGCTTTATTTATTGCAGTTTTGCTGCCTTTGGCCGGTGCTTCTCCTACATAAGAAAAAAAAAAAAAAGTAACGTGCTGTCCTGGAAGAAATATAAAGGTTATTAACTATCGAAAGAAAACGTGACATCACAATAGTGAGTAGTGAGTAGCAGTAATGAGTAATGATTAGTGAGTATATGGAAATGGAAGGTAATAGTTTATAAGTAATAATTTATTTTCCCTCCCTTCAAGTTTCGTGGCCTACTTGTCACAATATTCACTCGCTCCTGTCTCCTTCATTGTATTCTTACTGTATTAAACTAATAAGTCAGAGGGTGTTATCTTTCTCACCTTTGGAATTAAGACTGCATTATCAAGTACTTCGCCTTATCTCCACAATGTTCAGTAGGGTTTTGGTAGAAGTTATTTTGAGGATTTTCAAGAGTACTTTCATGATTTTATTATTAGCAGTGACAATTTAACAACGACTGTGGATCTAAACAGGTTCTAGTGAAAGTTATGGAGGGTTTTAAAGTTTTTTTTTTTTTGTTCGTTGTTCTAGTGACAGTTTAACAAGGATTTTGTATCTTAAGCAGGTTTTAGTGAAGGTTATAGGGATTTTTTTTTATTATTCTAGTTACAGTTCAATATCCATTCTGCATCATCAATGAAAAAAAAAAAATCAGAACCCGACTAAGATCTTTGTGACTTTGGAAAATAGTCACGGTGAGAGAATATGGCGTGGCGTCAGTCTAACCAAAGTCGAATGAACTGATATCTGAGTCGGCGTGGTCTCTCTGAGGCACCAATTAAATAACATGTGAGGAAAGATAAGGCAATCGAACGATGATGGTCCGGCAAAACAGCGTAGCGTTTATCACATCCACTTGATAAAGATGGCCTATCTCACCTGACGCGACGCTACGTTTACGCATTTGGAGGACTAATGTAGCAAAAATGAGGTGGCGAGCAAAGGATGAAGGACAGACTGTAATATCAGGCCAGCAATCCGACACCAGGACCGGATGGTCCTGACAAAGCACCACACACACACACACATACACACACACACACACATATATTCACACTCACAGAACAGACGCAATCAATAATTTGGCGACACACACACACACACACACACTTGATAATAATACAGAAATTTGTAAATCTATCTTCATTACAGCAAAAATGAGGAAGTGGGTAAAGGTAGAATTACACGCAATCAATAATTTAGCGACACAAACACACACACACCTTGCTGAAATCTGTTAATCTGTTTTTATTGCAGTCACTTCGCTTTTGCTACGACAATTGCTTTGGCTACGACTCACGACATGCAATTTGCGTCACAAGAGTTTTCTTCGTGATGTCGCAATCCCGAGAGTGGAACCTGACGGCTAGGAAGAGAAAGAAAGTGCTGAGTATGTGTAGGCTTTAGTAAATTTTAGCACCGGTCGAGGCTTATCCGCTTAACTTTCTTTAGATACCCTGACCTCGCGTAATTACATGAGAGAAATCTTACGTTCATGTACATTTCGCCCTCATTCCGTAGTTACATAAGAGAAATCTTACGTTCATGTACATACATTTCGCCCTCATTCCGTAGTGACGTACACAGTTTCTAACTCAATGCTCTATCGAATGGTTTGAGAGTTGCAGAGAGTAACATCAGTTAAAATGTTCGTCTTGACACTATTACTCTCTCGGGTATATAGTAATATTGAGGTGATGAGCTAATTGTGCATCAGGAGTAGAACATGAGAAGGATGTGGAAATAGGTGAGATTAAAAGTAATTGAATATATTTTCTTAAGTGAAGGGACTAACTGAACAACTCCCTTTTGCAAGAGTAAAATTGAAGGAGGCCGTAGGAATAAGGAGTGAGGAGGCCGTGGGAAAATTTCAGGAATTCAGGAATAATGGTAGATGACTAAAGTTTTTTTTTTTTTTTTACATTTGATGGCATTCCAAAGACTGCAGCTCCAGTGTCGAGGTGATGACTGTTTACCTTCTTTAGCAGTGACACTGAGAAGGCTGTGGGAATAAGGGATTAGAAATAGATTGGAATGCAGGCAGCTGATTGGGAGGAAATAAATTATGGGAACTCCAAAGAATATATGTATATATATATATATATATATATATATATATATATATATATATATATATATATATATATATATATATATATATATATATATATATATATATATATATATATATATATATATATATATATATATATATATATATATATATATATATATATATATATAAAACTTCCGCTGTTGATGTGTTGGTCAGGACATCGTTCACCTTCTGCAGTACTGCAACTAAGGAGACCGTAGGAATATGGGTAGGCATACAGGCAGTTGATTGGAAGGAGGTCATCTTTATATGGGGAATTATAAGCAAAGAACTGCACATAGTAACAATAATTCCTTCCATACATATTATGATCCTACGCCAGGCAGGATTAACAGGAACTGGAATTCCTGTGGCCTCACATGACTGCAGTGTCTCATTGATGTCAGTGATATATATAGACATCAATACCACCTAATTTCCGCCGTCATTAACCTAAACGGCTGCAGATTATGTCGTCTTATAACCAAAGAATATAAATCTAGAAACTTTCAGGCCCAGAGAGAAATAAATGAATGAAAAAATGAAAAATGTAGAAAGACGTAATCGGGCGGCTAGAGAGAGCCGAAGAAGAGCGCGGCCGAAGGAGGCAGCGGCTATAAGGCAGAAGAGGGCCGGGAGAGGCAAGAGGAGAGTGAGAGAGTGAGGAGAGGCATTGAAGCAGTCATGAGGTGGACGTGGTGATTTTTTTGTATTAATTTCAAAGTGTCTTAGTGGACGGTAAGCTGACGAAATGGCGACTAAAAGGTACCTGACGCCGGAGCAGCTCTTGGGCTTTGAGAACTATAAGGTGGGTGGGCGGCAGCGTGTCTGGGTGTGGTGTTTGGTGGTAAGTGTGACTGTGTGTGTGTGTGTGTAGCCAGGCAGCACGGTACACAAATGCAGAAATCGTAGAGTGATGGCCATTAAAGAGATATGGGTTGTAATTAAACATAGTATCTTATCTTTTTTTTTTTTTTATCCCCTAGTGTAACTTATGCTGATCCTAATGGGGCTTATACTAACCAGATACCCCAGTCTTATCCTAGAGGACTTTAATTTAATCTGATTGTGTATTTAAGATTAGTAGATATACTGGGAGTTATTACCGGTTTTAACAGATCCTGATTGAACTAATATCTGAATGAAACTTGCACTTAACCTGACACCTCAGCCTTATTGCAGCAGAGTCCTTTGATCTAACCAGATAGAGGATTAGGGACTAGTACAAATAGACTAGGAGTTATTGTTTGTATTAGCAGATCCTAATAGAACAAGTAAGTAATATCCTAATGGAACTTGAACCTAACCTGACAGCCTTGCCTTACCCCAGAGGACTTTAATTTAACAAAGGGGATTAGGGATTAATAGAAGTTTAATGGGAGTTATTGTTGCTAATATCAGATACCTGAAGTGTATTTTGGATATTTGGTGAGCTAGGGATGGATGGATCATGTTTTATTTGATTTTAGGACTAACCATTTCAGTGCCATGTCTAATCTTTCTTCATTTGCAAGCCACTATCAGAAGTTTCTTTTTGTTCTGTGGCCACCTCTACACATTGTACTGGCTAGGAATTATAGGCTATTCTTGCTTCCTTTTAAGTATTAGTAAAAGTTTTGTATTGTGCTTTTAGTGCTGTGAATTATTGCATATTTCAGTGAAAGGATTAGCTGTTTGGTTATTAGGAAACTGTTAAGCGGCAGTAAGGGGATCTTGTGAAACAGTCAGGGAATTATTTAGTGGGATTCAGGTAAGATGTGGCAAGTGGCAGGCTTGATTATCACAGATAGAAATAGGTAAAAATAGAAGTGATTCTGTGGACAACCAATGACCATATTAAAAAAAAATAATAATAATAAAAAAATAAATCCATCAGAATAGAATGGTGCTATCTTGAAATTGAGAGGATGTGGTTTTCCAAAAAAAGTAGCAGAGAGGTTATGTCGGTGTGAATGTGTAATGCCCAGCCTTAGGAGCACTATACACCGAGACACTGAGATGATAATGGGATAAACTGGCAATGAGATGTCATCACCAGTGATTATGTGGTGACAAGATAGTCAAGGAACACCAAAGAATTATGCAGGCCCTCATGATTACCTTAGCTTTTTTTTTTTTTTTTTTTTTTTTTTTTTTTTTTTTTTTTTTTTTTTTTTTTTAAGATGGGCATTGGCCAACAGCAATAAAAAAAGATAAAAAAAAAAAAAGGTTCAATGAAGATGACATTCCCTAAAGAGAACAGTTCCAAGGAATATCCAAAATTGCAAGGACCAGAGGTATCAGATTTGCATTCCCATTGGCATCTCAACAGAGTTTTGACTTCTAACCTTGATGAGGGTCTTCTTTGCCTTATCAGTCACTGTTGCATCTTCCAGCCTATAGTGTCTTAGAGAACAACAGAAAAACTACAGAAGTGGTCAGTTAACTAAGGAAAGCCTCTCGTGGCTAATTTATCCTGCCCTCAGAAAAATTGATTGGTATTTCCATTATGCTTGAGGGCAGGTTATTACAGTCAAACCTCTGGCCAGCCATTGTAGGTAATGTGAGTCTGACACATTGCCAGTCAGACTAAGATGACCGCCAAGACTCAAGCTCAGCCAGCTTTACAGAGGATTGATTGATGAAATAAATGGTGGTGATATCAGTTTTTTGAATATCAGATGTTTGTCTTCACACCATGTAGAGCCTGTTTTATTTTGAGCTTTACTTGTGTATCCCTTCTGCAGGTTAATAATGTAGCCAGACTTTTTTCTCTTCTTTTTATTTATTAATTTATTATTTTTTTCTGCTAGGCCTAACTTAAGTATTAGCTTTGAAAAAGAGTATCACTTGCAGATGTGAAATGTGCCTCATATGCATGTCTCTGTCCATTAGTATTTCAGCCTGATATTCTGACATAATGAAATCCATATGTATAAAATGGAAAAGAATTTAGATATAGAACGGGGAGATCCAAATATAGTACAATAGAATGTTGATCTAACACGAGTTAGGGTCCTTGACAGTTCACTTTAAATCAGGTTCACACTAAATCAAAATATTGTTTTAATGGAAAGGTTCTTGTAGCATTGAAAACAATGTACACCAATTTTGATATGTTTGAAATCATAATTATTTGTTTCAAATAGATTTTTTGGTCTTTCTTTTAGGTGCCATTTTAAATCAATAATTTTAGATTGATTTGTGTCAAACTGTATCCCCATATTAATGTAAGGTTAGATGTGTTCAGCTGCTCATTTCCTGACTCCCTGGTGACTTGTTTTCTGTTCATCCACAGTATAGTGCACAAGACACCAGTCCACTGAGCAACTATGTAATGCACCCTTTTTGGAATACTGTTGTGAAGGTAAGCATTGGTGTGTGTGTGTGTGTGTGTGTGTGTGTGTGTGTGTGTGTGTGTGTGTGTGTGTGTACATTTATATTTATTTTGTATTTTTTAGGGTATTGTAGGGTGGTCCACTAGAGTATCTCTTTCTACCAGGGGCCAATGGGGCAAGGAGTGTGTATGAGTGTATGGTGCTTTGTCTGGGGCATCCTGTGTGGGATTGCTGGCCTGGTATATAGGAAAAATTTTTCTGGATTGAGTGAAGTTCCTAATGTTCCTGCTTTTATTGCAAAACTAGTATATTTTCTTTAGATTTCTACATTTCTTTTTATGTGACTGAATGAATTTTAAATTAAAATTTAATGGAGTTTGAAATATTATGTGGAGGATTTTTGTTAGTCATTCATTTTCATTTCTATTATTTATATTGCCCTTTATCTTTCATATTCATTCTTTCATTCCTTTTTCAATCAGAACTCTCACTCACCTTAGAGAAAAGAGGTTCTGAGCCAGAGTAGTGACAATCACGTGGCAGGTCACTTGTTTGACAGTCATGTGCTTTCCTTCACAGATCTGCCCCCGCTGGATAGCCCCCAATGTGCTCACCTTTGTAGGGTTCCTCTTCACAGTAGCCAACTTTGTTCTGCTGACCGTATATGACTATAGTTACTATGCATCTAGTGAAGAACCACCAGGGGACAAGTATCCACCTATCCCAAGCTGGGTGTGGTTGGCATGTGCCTTCAACCACTTCATGGCCCACACGCTGGGTGAGTCCTTAGCCAAGACTAGAATGAAGCAGAAACTGGCCAGCTTTCTTGATATTGTTGTCTGTTGCTTGAGGTCACATCTGTAACAGTAGAAGGCTGAAGAAAACAAGTATTGGTCACCTGTTACTTGAGGCCAAAATAACATGTACTGTACCTGAAGGAAACAAATAGATTTTCATGCACTGTTGCATTAGGAAATGATTTCTGATTGTTTGAAATCTATCCTGACAAAAAGTGTTATACAGCTGCCTTCATGTATCACTTCTCCAGTTCTCTTCAGCCTTTGTTGGAGTCTCAACATAAAGTAATTCATGAGTCCATGTATTTATATGATTTATAGACATGAAATACACTAGACATGGGACTGTATCCTGAAATGCTTCTGCACTGCACCTGAACTGCTTTCAAAAGACTAATTGAAGTCACAGGCTTTTAAGGATGTTTTATGGTTCTTTTAACAGATTAACTAGATTTCTACATTATAAACAGGAGAAACACTTATGAGAACCCAGCTAATTTTCTATGTGGCCTTTAAAAATAGTTGTGGTGAGAGACCAAAGCATTTCAGAATGTAGGCCATTGTGACATAATGTAGGGTGACTGTACAGCAAGATAGAGTGGCTAGCACCAATCTATCATGTTTTAGATGGAATCGATGGCAAGCAGGCCAGGCGAACAGGCACGAGTGGTCCATTGGGGGAGCTGTTTGACCATGGGCTGGACTCGTGGACAACTTTTTTCATCCCTGCCTGCATCTGGTCGGTGTTTGGGCGTGTTGACTACAGTATTACGCCACTCAGGTTTTACTTTGTGTTATGGAATGTTATCACCTGTTTCTATGTGTCACACTGGGAGAAGTACCTCACCAAGATCCTCTTCCTGCCATGGGGATACGACCTCTCCCAAATAGTGAGTGCTTTGGTCTGTTTATGTGTTGCTATTTATATGTTGATAATTATGAAGGGATGGGGGTAAACCATTGTATGCGCACAGACCTTGCTGTGGAAGCGTGTGCCCAGCTGTATTATGCCTAAGTTCCTGGAGTGTATTAGGATTGTCAATGAGACTGTTCCTTTCCACCAGGGTCCTATCAGGCTCAGTGTGAATCATGTGTATGAGTGTGTGGTGCTTTGTCTTGGCCACCTGTGTGATATATATAGACAGATTTTTGTTTTCACACTAGGATGATTCAGGATTCAGGGAGTGACTGAGTTATGAAAGGTGCTTGTGGTGGAAATATAGGAGTTTGATTTATGTAGTAGTATTTTCCCTTTTGTTTCCACAGCAGGATGGTTCAGTATTCAAAGAGTGTTGAAGTTACGAGAGGTGCTTGTGGTGGAAATATAGTGAGATTTATTTATATGGTATTGTGATAAATCTTGTAGCTCTGAATGGGGAATATTAATTATTATCTTTATTACATCCCCTTTATAAAAGTGTGATAAGCCTAAAGAAGTGCATTCCATTGTGTAGTGAGGTGTTCACTTCAGTCTTTCAGGTGTATTCAAGTCCTCTCTCTGCTTGGTGAATATACTTGTGTTGTCCTGTCAATCCTATGCTCATTTTTTTTATTCACATTCAGAGCAATGTAAATAAAATGCTTGCTTAGACACAGAAAAACAGAGAATAGAAGGTTAATCTTGCATTTTTATCATACAGAACTATTTAAGAGACTAATACAAATGTGTGTCAAAAAAGTCAAAGAAGATTATGAGGAAAAATTGTCAAGCATTGAAAGAGTTAAGGAAGTGTTTGTGTCACCTTGTTCTGAGTGCTTGTCTTGTCCTGTGTTTGTGTTGTGTCAGGTTTTCTTGTTTACCCAACAGATCATCTTTGTCATCTATCTAGTCACGGGACTCTTTGGTCAACACATCTGGAAGTTTGAACTTGTCAGTGGCTTGTCTTCAGGAGTGATGTTTGAAGTGATGATGTATGCAGGCTCCCTTGGTACATCACTTCCCATGTCCTTCTGGAATATATACAAGTTAGTACAGATTTTATTAATGCCATCACCATTTTTTCTTGGAATAATGGAACTGCAAGTGGGGTCATTATGTGATGATCATCTCTACTTTCCAATGTGCTTGCTTTCAGGTCCTACAGAGACAAGAGTGGGAAGATGCTTGGCTTCTGGGAGGCCATGCGTCCGTTCTTCACCCCGCTGGTGTTCTTTGCTATGGGCACGGCTTGGGTCTACCAGTCAGGCTCTGACATTATTAATAAAGATCCCAGATTGTACCTCTTCATGATTGGCACCATATTTGCCAATGTTAATGTGGGTGTTTTATTTACATGTTTTATTATACTGATTAATTCTTTTTCTTATTAACTGTGTGTTCATTTAATCAGTGTCAAGTCATTTTTATGAGCCAGAACTCAATTTAATCTAGATATTATGGACAAGATAATGGGTTTTCCAGGAAGCTCAAAGTCGAGAAATTTGTATGTTTATTTCATTTATGTGATGTTTGCCTATTTTTCCTCTTTAACTGTGAGCCAAAACTCAATTCAGTGCTATTATTTTGAGAGATAATGGTAATGAATTTTCAAGGATGCTGAACTTAATTGTGATAAATTCATATATATATATATATATATATATATATATATATATATATATATATATATATATATATATATATATATATATATATATATATATATATTCTCATTCATGTGACATTGGTCTGTTTCAGTGTCGCCTGATTGTGTCCCAGATGAGCAACACTCAATGTGAGCTGATGAACTGGTTGATGTTTCCTCTTGCCCTGTGTTTGGTCATTGTTGTGGTGTTCCCCAGCTTGGAGATGGCAACGCTGCTCTTCATGAGTGGTGTCGCCACCGTTGCTCACATCCACTATGGAGTTTATGTGGTAAGTGTATGTCTTGTTCTATTAATACTTGCATATATTTAAACAGTATATGTACACCACTTTCATAAGCAGTAACATGACAGACCAAAATAGCAGCAAAAATGTCAGTATTGTAATGTAATTTCCTTGCAGTGCTGAGACAAGACATTTGCACACATTTATGTTATTGCTGTCTTCACACACGTCATCATAGTGCTCACGTGAGGCTATTTGTTTCAGGTGCGTCAGATGTGTGAACACTTCCACATCATGTGTTTCAGCATCAAGGATCGAGCAGATTGACTACTCGCCGACAGTGCATAAGACTTCTGCAGGTGGCTGCCCTTGAAACCATGGAAGAATAAGTTTCATTGTATATGACTGCAAACTGTTGATGGTAATATTTAAAAGTTGAGAAAAAGGTATAAAATGTGGCCCACAGTTATACATATCACAGTGTAGTTCACAGTGGCTCACACTAGACTAGTGAACAAAGCTGTTACATACGGTTATTCTTTGTAAGGCTTTCAGTATGCTAAATTCTCAAAGTTTATCAAACAAATTAGACCAGATTAACTTGTTAAGAATTGATTAACTGCTCAATATTTAGGACAAGTCTCAATAGGCTCTAAGGACAAATTTTGATCGTTTAGCAGTATCTTTTTTAACAGGATTGACACATTAATCAAAATCCCACCATCAGATAGAGTTGAGTGATGGACACTAACTTGAGGGCCACCTGTAGGATGGTACTTTGAGGTAAGTTTTCAATGTGGTACAAAATATGCGATGAACAAGACAATAAGGATCTTAGCTAGGATTTGGGGGTTTCAGAGAAGCTAGTATATTGGGTTCTCATCTCTGCTCATTAAAAATTCTATTAAGATGGGATAGCTGAAGTTTAGCTGACATTGAGTGTTATACAGTCAGACTAGAATGCTTCCAGCCATGCTCCTTGTTTCTCTGCTGCATCCTCACTGCTTCATTGTGATTCCTCACTGATGACACGATGTTAGGGCCGCCTCGTACACTCTGTGATCGAACGGGTCTTGGTATCCAGTTTTCATTTGTTGCTTTGTGCCTTGAGTTGTGTCTTCTGGTGGGGAATTGGATGATAAATGGTGCAATGTTTACTAGCCTGTTACTCTAGTCATTTCTAGTTCCCTGGGTTAAGCCATTCCTTGCCTCCTCCCCTGCCCTTCCAACAGTAGTCAGTTGGGTGTAAGGTCGTGCACATTTTGGTGTGGTAACAGAACCAGCTATGTGTGTCATGTTTCTCCATAACATGTACAAACCTCGAAAGACTTCCTTGACCATACTACTACTATTAGATTTGTAATATGAGATCTAGTCAGGAAAATCTGTACACATACTGTATAGTACTCATTTTAGGGACTTATTTCATCAGATTTGGCAACATGTTTATGAAATGCAACATGAGTCACTAGCATAGATCTCTCAGCATCTGAGGACTATTCTCCACCTTATCTTTTCCATTCATTTTAGGATAACAATGTATAATGTTTAGAGATGGGAGTCGGCTCTTCATTAGACGGTTTCCATCTCCAAGCCCACAGTAATCTTGGCTCAGTCAGTCTGAATCTGCTGTCACTGAAACATTTTGAGTGAGGCAGCACAGTGGTGTGATGATGCATTACTGGGTAGCTCCTGCTGTAATACTTAGGTAGAGTGCAGCTTGTAGGGAGGGTTGTCACTTGGCAAATTTTTGGTGTGTTTTGACTACCATTAATTACCATTGATGTGTCTTGTTCCCCAAAAATTTCACAATTACAGAATTCCCCAAACCCAAGAATTGGCCTAAAAGTTGGCTTTCCAGATCCCAATGGAGTGCATGGGGTTTGTGTATATAGACCAATGTTCATTTTAAAGGGTGTAAAAAGAAGTGGAAATTCCCTTGCTTAGTTTTCATTCTGAGCTGAAAGCATGTATTCCAATGTGGTTTGTGGCTAATCTTTAATCATTGTGCAGTAACAATCAGCCAGACGGTACAATCGCTGGAACTAATCAAGCCCCGCATTGCTGTGCTAATGTGTCTGCAACAACTACCTAATCAGGTGCATCATGTTCATGGAATGTAATGCTCTCTAAAGAAAATAACGCCTTAAGTGGTTCAGGTCATTTAACTTATTTAAATTATTCTGTATGTTAAGATAGAACCACAACTTAATATGCTACATTAATTTTCATTTTCAAATCTATATGTATATGTATACCAGACTAATAATCACTATGGAGGGAGTAGCCAAGACAAGGTGCCTTACATGGACTGGGTGAGAAGTGAGAGTTTGCGCAAAGGGGAACTGGTCAAATAGAGCAAGGAATTTTACATTGGTTTTAAAGAGAGAATGAGGAAATGGATTGGTAAAGAAATTAAGCAGGTGTGATATGAGAGTGTACAATGAAGAGGAAGACCATGAATGGGATGGATTGACAGTGTGATAGAACATTAGATGAAAGAGGGATGTCTGTGTAGCAAGGAGTGATTAGAGAGCAGCTGTGAATACATAAATGGTGACGCAGCCCAAAAGCCCTCAAGGAAAGGTTGTCCCTGCTTGTGGTCTGGCAAGCTGTTGTGGGTAAGGGGATGAGTTTTTGGTGCAATAGCTAGATCGGTTCTTCTGCTTGGGTCTGATGGAGAAACTCAGGTTTGCTGCCTCTTACTAGAGGCCAAGAGGCTAAGATTTGAAGGAATGCTTGTGTGTGTGATTGTGTGTTTGTGCACCTTGTCTTAGTGAATCCCTTTATGGGGGAATGCTAGCCTGGTATGTATGTGCATATGGCGTGTTCAAGCTTATGTACTTTACTTAATTTATTCATACCAAAAGCTGTGTTGCCACATTTTACAAGAAAAAACTTAATGGCACTATGAATAATTAAGCGTCACTTTTGTGTCAGATTTGCCTTTGAGTCGTGTGCAGTGAGATGTGAGGGAAGCGGGCAAGAGTGGTGTGAATGAGGTGGATGGTGTGCATGTACTTTGATAAGGGAGAGGGATCACTGTAGTGCCAGTGTTTCAAGAAATTCAGAGCATGACAAAAAGCAAATTCTCACCAGTGACATTCTAAGGAGCACTTCATGTAGATGGGAGCATGTGGCAATATTGGTGAGTGTATCTTAGTGACCAAGTACAGTCTGTAAACTACTTTGTTGTATACAATAAACACCCTCACTGGAACTGTGAACGCTGTGTATTACTAACACCTGATTTCTGCACTTCGTATGGGATTGTCACATGTCCTCTAGCTGTTATTATTAGTCATCTTTTGTGCATGCTCTTTCTCTCTGGCTGGCTAACTAACCTGCTTCTCTGATTGTTAAGGTGCAGGGCATAAACTTGCCATCACACAGGCACCAAACATTTCAGCCATCACCATCATAAAAGCACATGTCACATTAGTCAAACATTCTTCATTGGGTTTTGATTACAGGCAGTCTTTTGACCAAGATGACGAAACTTTTTCCTGTGTGTGTTGTCTGGAATGTGGCGAGTCTGTGTGTGAAATGTGGAAATGTTATGGTTAGTCAAGTTGCAGAGCATGAGTAAAGGCGTTACCATGAAGGGGGGCAGAGAGAAGGATACCGTACATAGGCTGTAATGGAGAGTTGTGTATCTTATGGCTGTTATTCTGTTGTTTTACATACCTTTTATTTATTTATTTTTTCATTTATATTACCTAGCTTAAATTGATGCTTATAGAGGGCTTGAATTCATCAGAGTGACATGCTAAGGTGGATTTGAATGCAAAGTGAGCTTGCAGAGTTTGAGAATTCACACCTGTGGTTAAGAATCTCATTTGAAGTGTTCATCTCATCCTAATTTTTTTGTAGTCACAACAAAGTTTTGCATAGTGGTTTATTATTCATTGGTTGATTTTTCACATACTAGTTAATTGGGCTTTTTATACCTTTTTTTTCCAGTTAGATTAGATCATGCACATAAATATTGGTGCTGAGCTGTTTTTATAAATAATTTTAGATTTTCATTTATTTATTTATCTGTTAATTTATTCTATTGATCTTTTAGTATTAGATATCAACAGAGCAGTTATTTTAACAGTGAAATGAGTTATTTTAACACTGAACTGTGTGCAGCTTGTGTTGTCACTTGATAATTTTGGCAGCATACACTTGCATGGTTTCATAAGGGCCTCGTCTGTCCAACTGCAGAATTCTTTGCACTGTCCCTCGGACGTCCTTATTATTTATAGATATATACTATATATTTTTCTTATTATTATTGCTTTTTTTTCATGGTACAGAGTAGTACATAAAGATGATAATTAGTTTATCTCCCAGTAAAGTTCCTTCCAGATGATGTCACTTTCGTATCACCAAGTCAAATGGAAACAGAAGAACTGTGAATTTTGTATGTATAATATTTTTGTTTATTTATATATATTTCTACTAGATAATGTAAATGTGTACATAACAACAGATAGTGATCTGTGTGTCGACTGTCCTGAAGAGCTCTCAGCAGCTTGGTGAGGCCGCTGCGTACTGCAAGATGTGTGGCCGGCACCAATCCTGCAGATCTAGTTAACATTTGTTTCATTATAATTTCTTTGATTTTGTTATGGAAAATGGTAGTCACAAACTGGTTCCACTTTTAACACTGCCCGCTAGTGACAACAACACCTATTATTTGAATGATTATTTGACTTACTAAACAAGAAAATAAATCTGCAGGTATTAAAAGATTCTAGTTACACCATTACTTATTTTGGTGTTAGAAGTGTCTTTCAAAATCTCACTGTAAACTTGCTGCAGATAATTATGTCAAGCTCAAGAAAAGTCATAGCAGTCAAAAGGTTAAGGCAAAAATGTGTGGGACTGAGGAGATGAAAGCAGGATGTGTGATGTGTGGTGCCAATATGCAGTAATGAAGCAATTAGATAGAGATAAGTAATTGATAGCACTTCTTTGTGGCTTCAGAATTGAGAGAAAGAAAATCCCTCATGATTACCACCCCCAAAATGACTAGAAGAAGGGTTGGATTTCAGTTGGGATATTTAGTTCCAGAGATGTCTTGATACTCCTGTCTTGTAGAGTTCAAGTCCAATTATGCCGAATTTTAGAGTTTACATACACAGATAGAACGTCTTTAGGGAAACTTTTCATCTCAAGACCAATGTTACAAATACAGCATTGGCTTTCTGTAGCACTTTGCATATTCAGTTTGGTTTGTGATAACTAACAGTTGTGTTTTTATTACTTGATGCTGGTAAATAATGTTCATCTAAATGTAGTGTTTTACTGTAAGGCTAAGAACACAAATCTCAGTTGGTCTGTATTTCTGGAGAAGCATCCATGAGGGAAAACAGCCACTGAAGGGAGTGTGCATGGTGTGACTGAGGAAGTCCCCACCACACACTACTGTCACAGCACCTGAATGTGTGATATTGTCTTCGCTTCATCATTGTGTTGCTCACATCGCTGTTTAGGCAGAGTCAGCTCGCCAAGGTGATATGTGTATGGGGTTTGGAATTCCATAGGAAGTAATGTACATACGTAGTTGCTTCTTTAGGTAGACTAGTGTATATTTTGTATTTATTAAGTACTAATTTATTGGGCTCTATTTTGTGGCTCAGACATTTTGTGAATTTGAACTTAATCTTAATTTAAGTGTACTCAAGAAAGTTAGGTAATTTTCTCAAACTTCGACTCTCTCTCTCTCTCTCTCTCTCTCTCTCTCTCTCTCTCTCTCTCTCTCTCTCTCTCTCTCTCTCTCTCTCTCTCTCTCTCTCTCTCTCTCTCTCTCTCTCTCTCTCTCTCTCTCTCTCTCTCTCTCTCTCTCTCTCTCTCTCTCTCTCTCTCTGTCTCTCTCTCTCTCTCTCTCTCTCTCTCTCTCTCTCTCTCTCTCTCTCTCTCTCTCTCTCTCTCTCTCTCTCTCTCTATCTCTCTCTCTCTCTCTGCATAGCTTCATCACAGTGTAGCAGAAGGTGAAAGTATCAAAGCATCTTTTGTAACATTACATCATTATTCTTTAGTATTTCTATTGTATATTGTAACACCACATTATGATATTTAAGGTAAGCCAGTACATTTAATTTTCTGTGACTTTTTTGTGACAAATACATTTTTTTTTATTATAATGTTACTAAAATACATTTTGCTAGTGTGTGTGTGTGTGTGTGTGTGTGTGTGTGTGTGTGTGTGTGCGTGCCAGGGTCCCATTATATGCAACATCAGAATATGCAAACTCATGTACGGTGTCTCCATTTATCCTGAACGTGACTTAAGTTCTCTCAGCACTTCACTGCATCACTCACATGGACTTGCTTGCTGAGGATTTACTAGTGAATGTAACACTGCCTTGCCCTCACTGCTCTTATGTAAGGACTGTGGTTTGTTGATGTCCTCAGTCTGCTATAAGTGCTGATAATTTGGTTAGGTTAGGATCTATTGTTCTTCAACAGTTTGAAATCAGCATAGGTGGAGAGGGAGAAGGTTTTCAGTTTAATATAACATTACAACTGTGCTCTAGCCCTTTTTGTATATTGTCATTTTTGAAAAGTGCTGGAACATTTACAGGATTCTGTTTATTTAAAATATGAAGTCATTAGAACAGATGGTGATGGAGAACTTTTCAGTTTATTATGACATTATTATTTTGTTCTAATTCTGCTTTAGTACATTATTATTTTTAAAATGCTGAAATTAACATTTATAGAACTACAAACTAGATCTTGAAGTGTAACCTTTATAAATAATGTCAAGATAGGTTTTTCATTGTTATTTCCTCCATAATGTATATAACAAGACCCTGGTGCACATACTATTCATATGTATAATATGTAAGTGTAATTCAAGCCCAGTCAGTGAAGCTTTCATTGTAGCTGCTGCAGATGGTTGAATTTCCCAGTGTTAGGTTAGAGTGAGTTGGTGTTTTGTCACATGCTGTTGGCTGAGCACAGCACTTGAGTGTGCACCAAGCAGCGGCATGATGGACCAGTGCAGAGAGAAGCATTTAGAAGCATTTACATACATTCATATTCAGTGTAATTTGTGCAAACTTAAGAAAACAGTAATTAATTTTATTGATAAATTTTTATTTATTTATTTATTTATTTATTTGTGTTCATTAGTTTATTTTTGTGTTATTATGCTATTTTGTAATGCACCAGCAGATGTATTTTGATGCTAATCTCCTGCAGATAAGAATTAAACACACTCAATATACTAGACTTTACTCCATCCTAAATACAGTATTCTTAGTGTTTACAGAGATTGGTTGTGGAAATATGTGGCCAGCTGTGTTATACCATGCCTGAAGTCCCCAGGTATAGTAGGATAGTCCTTTCCACCAGCAGTCAACAGGGCTAAGAGTGTGAATGATTGTGTGTGTGTGTGTGTGGTGCTTTGTTTGGGCCACCTCATGTGGAACTATCAGCCTGGTATATATATATATATATATATATATATATATATATATATATATATATATATATATATATATATATATATATAGATAGATAGATAGATAGATAGATAGATAGATAGATAGATATACTAGATGGGAAAGGAACATCTAAGATCATGAATGACTGTGTGTGTGTGTTGCTCTGTTTGGGCCACCATGTGGGACTGCCAGCCTGGTATATATATATATATATATATATATATATATATATATATATATATATATATATATATATATATATATATATATATATATATATATATAATAGATAGGAAAGGAACATCTAAGATCATAGTTAATTGTTTATTATGAACTCCCTGGTTGTAATACAGAATGATGACAATTGCATGCTTAAATACAAGCACCACTATGAATACTGCACTGCAATCACAAAGCTCGGATAAATTCTTGCAGCTTTACCTGAGCAATGTCACCATAATGTAAGAAGTGTGATTTTTACTCTTAATACTGAAGGCTTGGTCTTGTTTGCATAGCTAAATGAAGTCTGTACCCTGTTTAGGTGATATAAAGGTTGTTTCTCTTGTATAAGAAATTTAAATACAGAAAGGAAAACACCCATAAACTTTCCCCAAAAGTTAATAAATAAATAGTAATTATAATGGAATACATGCATACACCAAAAACCTTATGCTTTATTGATGTTACTGTTCACCAACACCATTACAGTCCCTTAAGAATATTGAGTAGAGTAATGATACAGATTATCATAGAAATCTGTTCTGGAAAAAAAATATCTACTGAAATACATCACTGGTGTCCTCATTTGGATTCAAGAATTGATTCATTATAAACACTTGTGCTGATCTTGCTTTTAGTGGCCTGTCATGGGTGGAGCAGGGCTGTCCACATAGGACTCGTACTGTAACTGTAACCATGCGTATTTAGCAGAAGTGACAGCTGCTGCAGTAACCTGGCAATGATGCAATACTGGGAAATAATGTATATGTGTGTATCATACTGTGTTGTGCCTCCCTTTAGATACTCCATTGAAACAGAAACTAATCTAAATGCTACATAAATCTCTAGGTACAAGAGACCTTAACTGGTCAGGATGGATCCCCCGACTTCAAACAGAGACAGTGCCTCAAATGTAAGAACCATAACAGTCATCAGATCCTAAGATAATTTTAATAAGGATTTTGTGCTCCTGATTACTACAATTAAGTTAAATATATGAAACATAGGTATGAAGGATGAGAAAGCTGAAAACTGAGTATAAAGGGTGAATTAAAGAAACATGGAAGGATTATAACTTCTTAGGAAGAGCAAGCAACACCTGGAGACTTGTCACTGAACACCAACTCTTCACTCCTTCACAATAGCCCATGAAGGAATAAAATGTGGATATAATCAAATGGGACGCAGTCATCAAAATATTGCTGTATGGTCAACAGTATAAACTGTATTGGATAGTCCATTGAAATTCAATGTT
Organism: Scylla paramamosain; assembly: GCF_035594125.1. NCBI lineage: Eukaryota > Metazoa > Arthropoda > Malacostraca > Decapoda > Portunidae > Scylla > Scylla paramamosain. The sequence continues at coordinate 13,233,885 of NC_087174.1, read as the reverse complement.
TCAAAATAATATAGTGTTCAGGTAGTTATGTATATATTATGCTTTTGCTAAATAATGTAATGTGGAGAGGCCTAGCCTGGAACATTACTTATACTATAATTATGTAGGAGTAATTTCTTATAAATGTAAAAGCAATATATATATCACTGATAGCAATGTGTGCTACTTTCTCTATTCTTATCATATATATACAAGCAATGGCATAACATTTCTTCACAAATAAGTGAAGCATATATATATATATATATATATATATATATATATATATATATATATATATATATATATATATATATATATATATATATATATATATATATATATTCGACAATATAATTCAATATTGAGTAACAAAATAATTTAATTTTGCAATAAATCTGGCTGTATTAAAGTAACTCATGTACAGGTTATAAGTGGCTGTACATGAAAGGCGAGCAGAGTGAGTTGGTCACAGCTCCATTAGCAGGTATAGTCCAGGGAGTGGTACACCTTGGCTATGCTGCCATTCTTGATATACACTCTGGACAGCCGGGTGGACCAGTTCCCTGGCATTTCATACACAGCTGCCTCAAGGATCCTTGCCAGACCCACAGCTGAGGTGTTCTCATCAAAGTCGTCTGATATGACCTGAAACACGTCGTCCTCAGCAGGAGCTTCTGGGAGGCGGATAGTGATGGAGTCCATGGACACTCGGCCCACAATGGGACACAATTCACCTGGGAAGACCAACACAAGATTTGAAAAGAAAACAATTAAGAAAAACATGAAAAGTCACCACAAAATTCCCTCCAGCACTTTTTTATATTGCATTTACATGAATTAGAGCAACAAATTCCTTCTTTGTGACTTTTCAAAGAATTTCTATAGTTTGTCACAGAAAACTCAGTTTTAATATGGGATATGCAGAATGAGTTGTTTATGCAATTACTTCAAATGAGTGGTGGCTGTACCATTATTTATTTAACAGGTTTCTATTTGAATTGTGTATTTAATCACTATATGTTCTTTCATTTTTTCTTTTTTCTGCCAAAGAAGAGCCAGGTACATTAGCTTTAATGCAAGTGTAATGGAGACAAAGTGTTCCCTTCCTGCTGGCTGACCTGTCTTGACCCTCTTGACGGCACCAGTGTTGCTGAGGCGGCGGCTGAATCCATCCGACCATCCTGTGGTAAGGTTGGCGATCCACTCATCGGTGGTGGTCTGGTAGGTGGCGTCATACCCAATGCCCCGGCCTGGAGGCAGCTGCTTGAAGAATGTTGGTCGTGCCACCACTGACAGAGCAGGACGGAAGCCACACTTGGCAAACAAGCCAGCACTCTCCTCATCGCTGCCTGTGGGAGGGAGAAGGGAAATTAATATTTTACATACTACTCATTGTAAATTCTCTTGGTAGAATTTAAAAGAAGACAATCTATCAGTACATTCTGTGAAAGCTATCAGTAGTATATTTTGTTTTTTCTCATTCCATAAGAATGATAGGATACAAGATGACCACAAGAACAAAATATCAGAGGCTGTGGCCCATCAGATCCAGCAACAGAGAGGCTGGGCAATAAGTGTCCACAAGAGAAGACTGCGGCCCATCAGACACAGCTTCAGAAAGGCAGATTGGCAGGTGACCACAAGAATACACTATCAAAGAAGACCATGGTCCCATCAGAACTAGCTATAGAAAGACTGTGGCTGCTTCAGGCTCAACAAGACCCATCCAGACCAACACACCTGAGCTGAGGCCAGTGATTGCTCCTCCTGGCCGAATGAAGTCCAGGTTAGTGCCAATGCCCTGAACACAGCCTGTGGTGGCCGCCACGTGTCGGGTCAGAGGTCGCAGCCTGGTAATATATGGCAAGGTAACCAGAAGTCACACTAACAGCAAACTTTATATAATGCTGCTTAAATTTGAATCTGGTTCCTTAGATTAATTATGTGTGTCACTAATATTTTTCATCATTAAGTTGGAGACATGGATAAATTTTCTTCTCTTTTATGCTAAGTTGTAGGGATACGTATGACTGATAGTGTTCTTCATTATTTTTAATTGATATTTTTCCCTTTTACACTTTGGGCAAGCACAAGGCAAAATCTCTGCATGAGCACTAAAGTATTATTATTATTATTGTCATTATTATTATTATTATTATTATTATTATTATTATTATTATTATTATTATTATCATTATTATTATTATTATCATTATTATCATTATTATTAAACACTACTCTGTACAGTCCATTATAACACTTTGCTGCACTAAAACTATGCAACATGCCACCATTAAGCATACATACTTGTATGGTTCAGTTGCCTCCAGGAACATATCCAGTTGCTTTTTATTCTTCTCTGGCTCATTGATGGCTGCCTGGAAGTGTGTGTACATGGAGGCAATGGTGACATTGAGGTTATCCAGCGTGGTGACAAGTGCTGGCAGGTCCTGAGGCTGCACACCATACCTGGACATGCCTGTGTCTATGTTGATGGCCACACGCAGGCGAGACCCATCCTGCACACACACAGCATTAGACAAGTTTATAGATGAGGATGACACATGATGGGTGGAAATAGGTAATGTTTCATATAGGGACTGCCACATGAAGGCCTGATGGCTTCTTGCAGCTTCCCTTAGGAAATAGGTAGTGATGTTTCATTCAGGGACTTCTACATGTAGGCCTGATGGCTTCTTGCAGCTTCCCTTATTTTCCTGTTTTTCTCATGTCCTTATATTCAACTGGGACCAGTCAAAGAGGATCCAGAGACACAATTTGGGATTATGAAGAACAATTGCCAGGAGAGATTTAGGTAATTTCTAGATTCATTACTATTATCTTTTTTTTACTAAGGTACTCAAGTGAAGGGAGTTTCTGAAGACAAGAAGACTGAATATGTGACAAGGTCATGTTGTCCAAGCACAGAGTATTAGCTAAGTGATAAAAGGCCACAAAAAAAAGACAGACCAGTAAAACTTACTGGGTACTTGAGGCTATCAGTGGGCTCAGCAGTGAGAGGAGAAGCCCAGCTGATGGTTGGGATGAGGTTGTGTTTCAACACATCTTCCACCTCAAATTGCAGCAGGTTACCTATGCCAAGTATTAAATATCATCAGCTTAGATGTCCAAACACATCTAAAGGAATGTACATCATTGATACTTCTGTATTAGAAATGTATGAGAAATTATACAATATACATTCTCATTTTAATCTTTTGCACCATGCTGTACTATTTGCAGAGAAGCACCAACAAAACACAGAAACAGGCACTCAATCTATACATGTGATTAATCTTGCACCATGCTGTACTATTTGCAGATAGGCACTGGCAGAACACAAAAAGGCAGACACAAGAGACTCACCAAGGACAGTGATGGGAACCTGGACATTTTGCCGGCGGAGATGGATTCCCTCCCCCACAGTGGCCACAGACAGTTCCTGTACGCCCTCCTCCAGCAGCACCTCCACCACCGGCAGCAGGCCTGAGCCGTACGCACTGCCCTTCACAACACCCATGATACCTGTGAGTAGGAGCCGGGCAATTAATGCAGATAAATTCAAGCTTCTCAAGTTCTCAGCATCTTGAATACTTTCTGACAATTTGAGCTTCTCACCAGCTTGATTGTTTTTTGTTGCTCACCATAATTAGATGCCAGGGTGTAAACAGTGCCATCATATTGAAATCTGCTTATTTATTTTTTCTTTTCATACTTCTATCACATTTTCTCTCTCACCCTCTCTCTTATCTCTCTATTTATCACCATCTTAACTGCTTTTATTACTCTATGAATTAATGTCAGGGTACAGGGAATATTGGGATATATATATATATATATATATATATATATATATATATATATATATATATATATATATATATATATATATATATATATATATATATATATATATATATATATATATATATATATATATTATTTGAAAGCTTGATGTGTTCGGTCTCCCGGCTGGATTACCTTTGCTTGAAAAAAAAAAAAAAAAAAAATCTGCTGCACAATGTAATCTAATCACTCAAAACATTTCCAAAACACATGAAAGAAAACTGCATAACCTCGGAGATGACTACCACGTCTATACCTGTGATCCCAAGGTTATTTTTAATCTTTTAAATCTTTTAATCTCGCTTTGAAAATTATTCACGTAATCACCTTCAATCATCTGAATATAATGGCATTCTATTATATATTTATTTATTTTTGTTCTTACCTAATCACTCGATTTTATTTATATATCTGGTTAGTATTATTATTTTTTTTTATCTTTATTTCTACTAATACTACTATTATTGTTCATATTCCTGTGTGTGTGTGTGTGTGTGTGTGTGTACTCAAGGGTAATCATGTAATGTTTTCTGAACACACCAGCATGACAACTATGTTATTAAGAATTAACTATATATTCCATGCCCTAAAGCGTGCACTTGCTAAATAAAATAAAAGAAAAGAAAGAAAAAAAGAAAGAACAAGAATAATAAGTCAATACAGATGCGCTGTTAAATTGGGATACAAGAACTGAAAGAAAAAAGAAAGAAAAGAAAGGAAAATTACAAGGGGAAAAATGAAGTTAATAAAAAGATACTACGTTCCCTTCAACCCTCGACCTTGAACCTTCGTGACTCTTGTTACGGCCCACTGTTACGTTTGAAAATCAAGAATTGGTATTTACTGAACGAGAAAAATGGTTCGTTGACAGCAAACGACACTCTTACGAGAGGTTGCAACGCGCGACTGCACCCTCCCCTCCTTCCTCCACACACACACACACACACACACACACTCAACGCCTGAAGCGTGCGGTGCCCCTCACCTGTGTTGGATCCCGCAAGCCCCTTGAGCACCCGTACGTTGTGCCTCACTGCGTCCAGGTTGACAAGGATGCAGGAGGGCTGGCGCAGCTGCTGGAGGGCCTGGCTAGCGAGGACAGAGGGAGGGACTGCCTTCTGCTGCGCCTCCTCCATGATGCACACGCCGCCAGTCATCGCTCAACACTGAGAAGATAAAATTAGTTAATTAAGCAACAATCATATTTTCTTACTTGCATGCTAATCACCATGCAGTGTTAAGGGGTGCCAAAGTGGAATTTAACTCTTAGGAAAATCGAAGTCCCCGAAAGTTCCTAGGCCGTGACCTTTAAAGCCGCTATCAGTGCCAACTGCTCCTGGGAGACTTGAATTTCATTTGTCGCAGGTCGAGGCTGCAGCCCCGGCGATCAATAGGGCGGCATGGTGGCCTGCGCCTCCCGACCCCCTCCTCCCCCTTCTGTTTGACCCCCTTTACCCTTCAGCCTAGGTATAGTTTCCCTTTACAGCATAGGCAGTGGCGAGGAGAGGCGAGGGAGGGACAAGCCCTGATCGGATCAAACTGGTTAGGGGGGAAACTTGCACATGATCTACACATATTTTCCTTTCCGACACATGGCATCTGTTGTGTTTAGCTTAAAGGAGATAACACGTTTGGTTTTCCCATGGCCGCTGCTGCTGGTCCCTGCGGAAGGTTCCACGGGCCACACACTTAAGGCACCTGCGTGCTGGCTAGCGGAAACTCCCGAGCACACCCGCCACTCCTCGCAGCACGCACGTGTCTCGCTGGGAGCTGGACGCGAGGCAAGGAGGATTTTGCTTCAGCGTTTGAGGGACATAATGCAGGCAGCAGTGTTGCAGCTTGTTCGTCTCATCTACGTGCTCAGTTAATGTACTTATTACGATAATACTGACACGTACAGTAGCTACAACACACACACACACACACACGCACAATTTTTTTCTAATTATTATCATTGTTGTTGTTGTTGTTGTTGTTGTTGTTTACTGCATTTCCCTTCTGTCTCCCTCCGTCTCTAAGTCCTCCATTCTTGTCAACTGTTCTCTCTTCACTTTTACACATTGCCTCATCTGATCTCACTGATTATCCTCCTTCCTTTCCCTTATCCTTTCCTCCTTCATTTCCACTAAAGCCTCACCTCATTTTCCTCCTTCCTTCCACGGTCCAACCAGCAACCACGCTCCACTCTCTCTATCCTTTCGCAAAAAGTTCATTAAGATTCTGTCACCGGGGCGATACAATGGAGATGTAGTTATTATCCATCCATAAAATACAGGGTTGATTTTGCTTCCTTAACCTTCATAATACGTATTTTAAATTTCGCTAACATTACGGCTTGTGCAACTCTCATGCACTCCTTTCATAATGCATCGAACACCTCTGCTTACATTTCTGCGAAGTGATATTTTTACAAGCCTGCGTTTTCTTTCTTGTAGGCTAGCATGAATCAATAGTGTAAACAATTTGATAGGCTCCGGAGTGAGTTGTTGCTACCCGCGCCCTCCCAGCATACTTGAACAGACCTGTGTTAGCTTTATTCTCTCGCCCTAAGTGTATCTAAATTCTAAAAACCTTACCTCTCACTTTCACAAGCCACAAAAATTATTGGGCGAGCTTTGGCGTGCGTTATTTACACTGATGATGCAGAATTTTTGTTAAACGATCACTAGAAAGAATCACGAAAGCACCCTTCAAAATTTCCAGTAACTTCCACGACAGCCCGTCAAGAGATAGGACGACGAAATGTTTAGTTGTCAAACATTAGGTACTCACTCTGAGGTCGTCAAAATACTAGGGTTAGTTCTTCGTGTGTTAGAGTGGAGTCGGGAGGGAATTATGGGATCATTTGTTGTGGAGAATAAAGGTAGGTGGTTCAGTGTTCATATCTACGCGCAAGCAGTGTTCAAGCATAATCTCGATACCACGCTCCGAAACAATACTTGGACACTGATCGCGTATAAGAACCCAGGTCAAGGAATCTGTTGCCATTAGGTCTACTTCCGCTGTGCTTAACGTTTATGCTCAATATTGCTGATCTACTAAGAGTCGTCACAGTGTTTGTTTTGTCTCAGTCTTATGTTCTCTAATCTGCTAAGTCTTTCCACATTGTTTAGAGTTCAATCTTCACATTTCTGATCTGGTTAGAATCTTTCCGCTTCAGTGTTTTGTCTCAATCTTCACTTCTCTGATCTGCTAAGAATTTTTCCTGTATTAAACGTTCAATCATCACTCGTCTGATCTAAAAATCTTTTAAGTGTGTTTACTGTTTTGACTCGATCTTTATCCTTCTGATCAGCAAAAAAATCTTTCCACTGTGTTCAACGTGGTCTCAATCTCCACTCCTCTGCTCTGCCAAGAATCAATCAGATAGTACCACGTTTGCAAACCTGACAGCAGACCAGCAAGGAGCAGGATTGTGGAAAAAAACCCAACAAAAGTGAAGTGAAGGTGGCATGTTACTGTATTATCGACCAAAGCTACACTCTATCACTCCGGAACATGAATTTGTGAGGTCAATGATGGTTTCCAGTGGCCGTGTAGTGCCTCCCGCGACCTGAATCAATGAAAGGACACGTAGCACCAAGCTGTGCACACTAGATAGCACAAACCACGTCTGTCACTGAGACTAGATTACGATGGTCTATATAGAGTATAGACTGGTTGTGAGGCGTGTTACAGGAATCCTATATGAGAGAGAGAGAGAGAGAGAGAGAGAGAGAGAGTTATACGGGTAGACTGTGAAACCGTCTCGTATGAATGTTATGGTCAACAAGCCTCGTCTAGAAAACCATCAGCGTGTCGTAACCCACGCAACACGAAGAAGGTCGAATAAGCGACACCAAGAATGGAAGAAGGAAGGAATAAAGAAGGGAGGAAGGAAGTAGAAAGAAGAAATGAGAAGGAAGAAAAAAATGGAGTAAGGAACAGAAAAAATGAAAAAAAGGAAGAACGAAGGAGTAAATGAAGGAAGAATAAAGAAGAAATGAAGGAGAAAGTAGAAGGAATGAATGAAGGAATAAATGAGAGCAAAGAAGGAAACGTTGAAGGAATAAATGAAGAAGGAAGAAAGTAGAATGCATAAACGAGAGAGGATGAATACGAACACACAACCAGGTACCAACATTACAAAAAACCCATGACAAGTAGATGAGTGTGGGTGTCCGTGTGGCCGCCGCTGTCAAATACCTTTCTTACACAACATCCCCGTGCTGGACGAGCAACAGGTGAGGGTGACATCTTACCTGAGTTGCCGGCTCATTAGTTCATTAGTCCGCCACTCATCTGCTGGTACCAATAAAGTGTGCATGGTTACAAGTATCGATTAACGTGTAATTGAGGAAGCAATTATCTGCTCTGACTGAAAGGAAGCTAAAAATTTTAACGTGACAAGACAAAAATGATTCGCCAGTTCTCTCTCTCTCTCTCTCTCTCTCTCTCTCTCACACACAGCCAAGGTCAAGGGCGCGTTGTGGTGTACGGCATTCCTAGTCTAACCAACTAGCAGACCAGTCCTTATAGAAACTCTTGTGAAGGAGCAAAACAAAATGAGGAAAGAAAATGGATAAGATTTTTAATGGAAGGGATGAAGATGGGATGAAAATAAAAAATGAGAAAGATAAATAAAAGAAAATAAGAGGATGGGATGAAAAGATAATAGAAAATAAATAAAAGAGGAAACAGGAAACAGTGGCAAGGTGAGGCTAGGCGAAGGAATGCATAGGCTATAGTAGAGGGTGAGATTAAGATAATTTTCATGGGCCACCGAGATAACACGTCAGGTTCTCAAGTCTCTCTCTCTCTCTCTCTCTCTCTCTCTCTCTCTCTCTCTCTCTCTCTCTCTCTCTCTCTCTCTCAAGGATGATGCAAAATCCTTGTTAAATTATTAGTTATGTTACTTAGATCATTAAAGAAAAAAACGAAGGTCCTTATTATTTCTACTATAGTGCCAAACATTCGAAATGATGATACCAGATGAGAGAGAGAGAGAGAGAGAGAGAGAGAGAGAGAGAGAGAGAGAGAGAGAGAGAGAGAGAGAGAGAGAGAGAGAGAGAATCAGTTTTGTTTTATTACGTTAAAATTTTTAGTTTCCTTTCAGTCAGAACAGATAATCGCTTCTTCTATTACACATTAATCGATACTTGTAACCATGCACACTTTATTGGTACCAGCAGATGAGTGGTGAATTAATGAGCCGGCAACTCAGGTAAGATGTCTCCCTCACCTGTTGCTCGGCCAGCACGGTGATGTGTAATAAAAGCATCTGGCAGATGCGTCCATACGCATACACACACTGTACTATTTATCATAGCTTTTTTTTTTTTTTTTTTTTTTGTAATATTGGTATCTGGTTGTGTTTGTATTCTACTTTCTTCCTTCTTCATTTATTCCTTCAGTTACCATCTCATTACAGGGAGATAACAGTAATTTCGAGCTAATCATCGCATCTTTTATTCCATCAATTCATCTCATTTTCTTGTGAAGCTTTGGCGAGGAGATCTGACCTACTTATTGATGAACACCTATGATAATGTGTGCATAAGGATTATATTCATTACTTTTATTTATTTTTTCCTCTCCATGATATTATGCAGATCACTGTATAAAATAAACAAAACTTGCTTGCATGGACAGAAAAAGAGAGAATGGGAAGTTTTCTTTTCTCACTAAGCAACAACTGAGAAAGAAAATTTGTTGGTGCTTATGGAAAAAGAATGTTTTAGTAACAAACAGTTCATGCACCTTGTTCTGAGAGAATTACGAAGTGCTCTTTTTACTAAGCAACAAAAGTGTTCAAGAGTATGATAAAGAAATCTGAACGTGGTTAGGAAGAAAGAACGTTCAGCGAAGGAATTAATATTTAAAATCACGTCCTTGTCCTTGCCCAGTCTCTCTCTCTCTCTTTCTCTGGCCTGACCCACCCTCGCTCAATTGACAAATGACAACGCCCGACATTGATCCCTACGTATGTACATAGACAGACAGACAGACAGATAGATAAACAAACATAGACACTGAAAAAAAGAAGAAAAGAAACATACATATACAGAAACAAACACTTCTTCCTTCCTCAAATGAAAGCTAAATTGCACACTAACGCTTTTCCCCGTCATCTGATCGCACACACGGTCAGACACATTCGACCTTCCCCCAGAATTCTGAAACTCTCTTTAAGAATTATTATGAACCAAACTGCTGCATATTAACTTCTCACTCCTGATAATCACTGGCTACGCTCGCAATATATAAAGTTAATGTTAGTTTATTTCCTCATCTTGAAAAATGGAGAGCAAGTGGAGATGACTGAGTGTGTGTGAGATTGATGATTGTGTAATGCATGAATAATTAATTGGATGGATGGATGACTGGATTTGTGATCGAATGGATGGATGGAAGAAGAGTGTTTGATTGATGTTTCGTGAGTGCACAGATGGATAGAAATGGATGAGTTACCCGCATGGGTGTATGATTGATGGATGGATGGATGGATGGATGGATGAGAACGATCTGTATGCGTGTTATCAGACTGATTGATGAAAGGACGAATGGAGAGACACATGGAAAATAATTATCTGCATACGTGTCTGATTAATTGATTAACGTATCAGTGGATTAAAGGCTCCACAAATAAACTATCATGCACAGACTTTTCATTCATTATCAGTATTATCTCTCATTCCTAGTCTTTCATATGATAACATGTAATTTCCTTGCACACTTTCTGAGAAACCACTCATAACACGTAGCACTGCACATGTTAACCATCCCACAGCTTTTACCTTTAATCAGAGGCGGAAAAGTCGAGGAATTTTATCAAGAGTCTTCGTTAACAGCAATGAACGTGGTTTATGCCCAGACACTTTATTGCATGACCCGATTCACACACAAACTGGTTTCTCCACGCTCTAGTAACATAAAACAGAATTGTAATAGTATTTTTCCTTTAAATATGTCACTGCTTGAGTCCTGCTGGCCGCGGAATAGGAAGAACGCAAGGTTTGTTAAGAGCAAGCTAGCACTGGGCGCACAGTATGCTCGCGACACCCACCTCTATCTTGCTGCGAGGAAACTGGGATGTGATGGTGTCAGACAGTGTCCTCACCTCGCTGCCTGTCGCTCCTCTGAGAAGTTGCCAGCTTGCACTTGGCTGCGTATTAGCGGCCCAAACAGGTGACAATTTCATATCAGCGTGTATCCAGCGCCTCGTGGGAGGTTAGCATGTGTGATGTATCGTAGGGCTGCTCGGATGGCGCACTATAACACTGAGAGAGAGAGAGAATGGCTGGTTTACACAAATGTCCAGATATCAAGTGTTTCTCACCGAAGAGTACCCAGGGACAGCAATTACATCTCGTACAGAAGTCCTATTGAACAATGCAGACAAGGATGGTTTTACTTGAGCAGAGAAGGCAGCATTTGAGGAATTGTTCTGCTTACCAATGCTACGTAACAGTTAGAAGATTGCTACATGACAATTATGAGACCACACATGCTAGTTACTAAGGATCAGCAGATGCGGATGCTGGGATGCTGATAGGGAACCGTGTGCGGGTTGTATTTGGTGCAGGAAAAAAAAAAAAAATCTTCCCCGGCACCCCATGTATATGTGAATATTACAGTTCGCTTTATCTTGTTTTTTTTTTTCATAAACTTTCTCTCTTCGCTGATGGGCCTTTACCTTTTCTTTTTTCTTTTTTTTATTTTTTTTCTTCTTCATGTACCGCCCGAATACAAGATGAGTAGACCTACTATCACTTTTGTGTTTGCACCGTACCTAACATTATGCGTGTGGGTGTAGTTTGTTCCACACGTGCCTGTTGAGCATGTAGCGGCGTATAAACTTAGATGCATGGTGGAGGTTAAATATAGACCCGAGTGTTGGCTCAGCTGAGGGGAGACGTGGGGAGGCTGAGGGAAGGTGTCAGTACGTGGTGCCAGTAAGCGTCTTGCAGTGTCCTTAGTTACCACCGCGAGTATCCTGCCTCATGTAGCTGACCACGTGCTCCTCGCTTCTCTCTCACACCGGCCTCTCACCACGGGTATTGACGTGTGTATGCGTGTGTGTGGAGTGCGTGGGTGTTTGTTTGTCTAGGGACGTGGTGGTGTTGGTGGGTGGTAGGGTAGTGGTTTGAGGGTCTGTTTTGGTGTACTCTCTCTCTCTCTCTCTCTCTCTCTCTCTCTCTCTCTCTCTCTCTCTCTCTCTCTCTCTCTCTCTCTCTCTCTCGTGTGTGTGTGTGTGTGTGTGTGTGTGTGTGTTACAACCGGTGAAGGGACTGATTTGTGCTTCCTCTCTCTCTCTCTCTCTCTCTCTCTCTCTCTCTCTCTCTCTCTCTCTCTCTCTCTCTCTCTCTCTCTCTCTCTCTCTCTCTCTCTCTCTCTCTCTCTCTGATGCATACACAATTCTTCTCTTCACACAGTGATTCAGGAGGTGGTTGGTGTCTGGAGCAGCACTGAACACCTGAATAACAAACACAACAGGTAAGATTCTAAGGGTCTCTCACCCGGACTGTTTTCAAATGCCACTGAGATGATCAGTCAGGTTATCACGAATGTTTCTCCCTTTAACGATGCAGAATCTTTGATGAACTATTACTAAAATAACGAAAACATCCTTGAAAATCGCAGTAACTCATACTAGGTAAGATTTTAAAGCTTATTCTTAAAAGTTTTCCTCTCCTCTCTCATCTGCACCATTTTCAAAAGCCATAGTGATAAGTTGTCGGGTTCTCAAAGGTGTTTTCCTACTAGTGGTACAGAATCTTGTTAAACTATTGCTAGAATCATAAAAACACTCTTGAAAACCGCAATGACTTCCACTCGAGCCTGTCAGAAGTAATGGAAATAGGACATGAAACACTTATTGAGGAGGCTTTTCCAGACAGTATCACGCTTGTCATGTCCCCTTGATAGCCATGGCGGCGGCCTACGAGGAGTTCCTGAGGAGGATGCAGGAAGGGATGATGATGAGGAGTGGAGGAGTGGCTGAGGACAAAGGAAAGGAACTGGAACAGCCCTCGTCGCCCCCACCACTCATAGATCACCAACAGCAGGAGCAGCAGCAGCAATATCAGCAGCAACAGCAACAGCCTCAAGAACAACAACAGCAGCAGCAACATCAACAACCGCAACAACAGCTGTCATCTTCCCCGACCTTTAAGGAGCTGTATGATTACATATGTCAGGAAATCCGCTCCTCGGGCACCTTGGACGCCGTGATGCAAGAGTTCCAGGTGAGTCATTTACGTAACGCAGGAGCAAATGTCAGGTTCACTTCTCAATCCCGTCAGGTAGAGTGTAGACGTGATGATGGCTTCTTGCAACTTCCCTTGTTTATTTGTGTTCTCAGGTCTTCCATCTCCTGACGTGTTATCTGACCGCTACGCAATCTTGCTTGTGTTCTTAAGTTATCCATCTCTTAATCTGTTGTCACCTGTCACATAATGACTTACCATTTAATAAGAGAGAAAGTAACAAAAGTTTCTTCTTAAAATGTTTATAAAGCTGAGCACCGTGACTGCTTCCCAATACACACATACACACACACACAGCTGCCTTCCTTCACAGGACCTGAGGACTGACCTGCAGCGCGTGACTTACGTGGCGCAGCGCGGCGAGATGCGAGCACTGCGGTTTGAACAGAGCTACAGCAGGAAGAGTGAGGAGGAGGCAGTCAGCTTTGAGCAAATTTACGACACGCTCATCGCCAACGAGGCCTCGGCAGCGAAAGCCTTGGAGGTCATGAAGAAGTGCATCCAGAAGACACCACCGGGGAACATCACAGCCCTCGCCGTGCGGTACATGAAAAGAGGCTGGGCGTCGCTTCTGCTGGAGTACTTCGAGGCGGCAGAGGCGGACGCTAAGATCAGTTTGTCCTTCGACTGTCCAGAGGAATTGATGTGGAATTCCTACGAGATCTTGGGGTACTGCAGGGCGCGCATCCACGACTACAAGGCGGCGAATACTTATTTCAGCAGAGCACTAGAGAACCTGCGGAGAGGTGCCGTGAGCAATGAGGTGAAGGCCACGGCGGCTGCGAGGATCATGGCAGTGTTCAAGACGGTAAAGGACAAGAAGAACAAGAAGAGCGGCGCCGACAAGCCAGACGAGACTAAGAAGCCATTCCCGCCCATCCCCCAGCTGAGCTACGGCCCCAACAAGAGGTTCCCCAGCGCCTCCTCCGCCCTCAGCTTCGTGACCATGGAAGGCAAAGGCCGCTGCACTGTGGCCAAGAGAGACATCAAGCCTGGTGAGTGGAGAGAGAGAGAGAGAGAGAGAGAGAGAGAGAGAGAGAGAGAGAGAGAGAGAGAGAGAGAGAGAGAGAGAGAGAGAGAGAGAGAGAGAGAGAGAGAGAGAGAGAGAGATAGTATATAGGTATTTTTTTACCCTTTGAGACAATAATTCATGTACTGTTTTTTTTTCGAGGGATAATTACTAATCATTATATTCCGTGTGTGTGTGTGTGTGTGTGTGTGTGTGTGTGTGTGTGTGTGTGTGTGTGTGAGCAGGAGACGTGCTGATGGTGGACTCCCCTTTTTGCACGATGATCAACCCTTCCTTCTTGGACACTCACTGCTTCCACTGCTTCGCCGGCGTCGCCACCCCCACGCCCTGCGCCTCCTGTGCTAAGGTAAGGAAAAGCACCCCTACTAACTACAGGAAGACAATCAAACTTGTTTCTTCCGTAACTCTTCTTTATTTCTTTAAGCAAAAGCGAGAATCGTAGCATGAAACGGAGCTGAGCTAGTGATTGCTCAAACCAGTCTGGCCACCATCTCCCCCTGCTCTTCCTCATCTAGGGCCAGTTCTACAGTTACCTTTTTTCGTTTGTTAGCTAGCCAACAAAACCACTGTAGCTGTAATCCAGTTTCACAGTCACCTTTGGCCGCTGCTTTTTGTTTAGGCGAGTACCAAAAATTGGGCTAATCTCGCTAGTGGCGCACGTAACGGCCTTCAAAACAACTAATTAACACAATGCTTAGTTGATTCATTCACAAGTACTTTACTTATACCCACAATATCCGACTGTCTTCAGCTTCTCTCTCTCTTCGCCACAGTGTTGCATCTCTTGCTGTTTTCTATCGCTATTTTCACGCTGGCTGCTCTTCTGATCTTGTTTACTGAGTCTCTTCATCTCTTAGCGCGTTCTTAAGTGGTATGATTCCCGCCAGAAATGGAGTGTGAAGGGAATGAGAACATCATTCACTAGTGCATAAGTAACTCTGTTTAAGCGTGAAGTGCACCCTCAGTGTACCGGCAGGTGTGGTACTGTGGGGAGGCCTGCAGGGAGGCGTCCTGGGCCAGCGTGCACCAAGCAGAGTGTCACGTGCTCGACTACCTGCTGGATGTCAACATTGGCAAGCTGGCTCTTCTTTCCTTCAGGTAAGCGAGGTTCCTTACTTGACCCATACATCACGATTTCCAACAGTTACAACGTTCATTACCATCACCATAATTGTTATCGTCATAATCACCATGTAATGTTCCGTCATTCATGCTGAGTTGGTGGTCCTGCAGAGTGCTGACGACCGTGACATGGCCTGGCCTGCAGCGCATGCGTCAGTCCATAGAGACCCTGGCCGAGGCAGAGGCAGAGGTGAAAGATGAGCCGCAGAAGGAAATGGAGGAGGAGGCTCAGGAAGGAAAGTCAGCTGAACACCATCCCCTTCAGTGGCAGGGAAAGTACCTGGCTCAAGATTACCGCACTGTGTTGCACCTCACGTCCAACGCAGACAAGCGCAGCTTCGGGGACATGTTCAAGCGGTCTGTGACTGCTGTATACCTCGCCCACTGTCTCAAAATCTCCGGCTTCTTCGGCAGCCAGGATGTGGAGGAAGACGACATGAGCTTCGTGGCCAGCGTGCTCCTCAGGCACCTGCAGGGAGGCTCCTGCAACGCTTACGAGATCAGCGAGCTGGAGGTGAGCGGTGAGGGTTTGTCCGGCGGCAAGTTGCAGGAGGTGGGCGGCGCGCTCTACACAACGATCTCTCTCACTAACCACTCCTGTGTAGCTAATGTCGCCCGCTACAGCATCGGTGACAAGTGTGTGCTGAGGGCGCTGGTTCCCATCCCTCGAGGCGGTGAGGTGCTGGACAATTACGGCTTCTTCTTCCACAGCAGCACTGTCAACGAACGGCAGGAGGTGCTGCTCAATCAGTACAAGTTCAGGTGCGAGTGCCGGGCTTGTGCCGAGCTGTGGCCGCTGTACCCGCACCACACGTCAGAGATCCTCATATTCCACTGTCCTTCCCCCGGCTGCTACAGTCCCTGCTCCTACTCCACCAGCAGCCGCACTGCCTGCAACGTGTGCGGCAACCAGCAACAGTACGCCAAGCTGATGCACGACATGGAGCAGCAACTGAAGCATTACAACGATCTGCTGGCTCAGGTGAGGAAGGGAACCACCGCCAACACCTTGCCGCAGCTTCTCTCTCACTCGACCTTTATGACCCGCCACGTCGTGCCTCCCGTGAAGCACTACACGGACCTGCAAGAGGTGATCAAACGGTGCTACATCCTACAGGGAAACATATTTCGCCCTTGCCAGGCAGCGACGCCGGTTGAGGTGCAGCAGCGCTCCGCCCCGCGACTCAGACCCAGCAAGAGGGAGGTGGTGCTGCCTCGCTAATATGCTTTCGTGGCAGTGGCCGAGCTCCGGTCAAGGAGTAACACCATAGGCCACAATATGAACACCTTCATGTGATGACAAGGTTAGTGCATCCTGTTCCCTTCCAGTCCTGGATCGTTAAAGCATCCCGACGAGATTTAAGCATTTCCCATGGTTGGGTTGACGTGTACAGTTACCCATTGCAGTATTGCAGCGAAATTTCCCGATATGAAGCTTAAGTTCCTTCCTCGGGTTACAAGTCAAGTCATTGGTATCAAACTAAGAATACAAGCGACATATAACACCTAGCCTAATGTAAGTCTTGTTGGTAAATGTATTAGGTAATTCTATGCTTGTAATTGATATTCTACAGGAACTAAAGCTTGTTTTCGATTCATTTGTTTACTTCATACTGTAGATAAGGTATCTTAGAGGTCTCAGCATCTGGGAAGGTTGGTGCCACAGAGCTGCCTTGGTGTGATGTGCACGAGACGTATTAATCGCTTTTTTTTTTTTTTTTTTTTTTTTTTGCCTGTACTAGGCATCTAAAGAACACAGTTATTGTAGTCTATCATTCAAACTTACTTCCTTGCCATTTCATATTGTGAAAAGTTTTTTTTTCCTAGTATGTGTAAGTATGTAGTGTGAAGGGTATAATGAAAGACTGGATTTGCCAAATGAAACGTGCAGCGCTGTATTAAGCGCTGCCAAAATACTCCTGACTAGAGCTGTGCAGGATCCACCAGCGTCGGTACTCGCGGATCCGATTACTCTGCCTGACCGATCCGCCGCGGGATTCGGGTCTGACTCGATAACTTGAGACGGGTCTCCCCAGCAGCGCAGGATCAGTGAGGAAGCCAACGATTACTGGCCGCGCGGTACTAGGGCATGAGGAGGGTGAGGATTACTGGATCTGTGAGGCGGCCAGACAATTACTTGTCGCGTGATACTCAGGCAGGGAAGGTGACGAGTACTGGATCCGTGAGGCGGCCAGACGATTGCTAAGATTCATCTGTCTCAGTAAAGGCTCAGGTGGCCTGTCGACTTGATGAATCGAACCGAATATATACAATTACAGAGTCCCGAATCTGCTACCATGATTTTTGCACTGATTACTTTATCTTTGCCTTGTACAGTAAAAAAATAAGTGAATTTCACGCTGCTCATAGTTTTGAATGAAGGGTCCACACCGCTAACACCAAACACTTGAAACAAGTTTTACTTACGAGAAAAATCATACTGCATCCTCAGAGGAGAAAGATTAAAGCAAAACTAGAAATGAAATGTGCACGTTTTTCCAGTATGTGTTTGCATAAACCTACAGAGCGAATTGACATTAATGGAGAGAGAGAGAGAGAGAGAGAGAGAGAGAGAGAGAGAGAGAGAGAGAGAGAGAGAGAGAGAGAGAGAGAGAGAGAGAGAGAGAGAGAGAGACAGAATCTACTGAGATGCCAGTCCCTAAAAAAAATAAATAAAAAGCCAGAATAATTATCCAGAAACTGTGCTAGGCAAAATATTCGAGTTAACATAATAGGAATATCAACAGTAGCATCCAGCAGAGCTCCTAACCCAGGCTTATGAGAACCCTGCATCGAGGCTCTCGGGAAGAACATCAGCCGCAAGTGAAGACCTCGTCTGATTGAAGCAGAAATCGGTCCAGGAAGGGGAGGTGACGGGGTGGGAGGTTTGAGACAAGACGAAAGAGGAGGGGCCAGAGGAAAGGAACAGGAGGAAGGCACATATGGTGAAGTAGAGAAAGGAGAGTACATGGGGCAAAAAAGTGAAAGAGGATGGAAGTACAGGGAGAAGGTAGAGAGAATAAAATGGAAGCAAGGCAAGAGTGAGGAATGAGTAAAGAATTAGAGGAGAGAAGCAGTAGTGGGGAATGGGTATTCTTTTTCCTGTTCCCCTACTCTTTTTTTGTCCTTTTCCCACCCACTCCCTTCCCACTTATTCTACATCCTCCATCTCCTTGCCCCTGTAATTCTTTTCCACAGTTACATCTGCTTCTACAGTCTGTGTGTGTGTGTGTGTGTGTGTGTGTGTGTGTGTGTGTACATTCGTATGTGCCTATATTTGTTTCTGTCTATGTAATTAATTCTCTCTCTCTCTCTCTCTCTCTCTCTCTCTCTCTCTCTCTCTCTCTCTCTCTCTCTCTCTCTCTCTCTCTCTCTCTCTCTCTCAACGTGCAACACGGTGTGTAACGCACGTCATCTTGCAAGGTGTGCGTATAGTGTCATTGTTCCTGTGTCATCGCGTGTACTAAGCTTCTTTACTTTGGTGCAGAGGAGCAGCTGGAAGTGAGTAACACAGACCCTTGCACACCTTTTGCGGGTTGCTCAGCACACACCGGCCGTCTCCATTCCTCTCCTTAGTGACTGGAGTGACGCGTTCCGCACCTGCCTAAATCATAATTAAACAAAAACAACTCAGATAAACCAGATAAACATGGTTCTTTTTTAAGAGAAATTCGACTACTTGTTTCATCACAAGGAACGGTCCGAGGGAGTCA
This sequence comes from Scylla paramamosain, assembly GCF_035594125.1. NCBI lineage: Eukaryota > Metazoa > Arthropoda > Malacostraca > Decapoda > Portunidae > Scylla > Scylla paramamosain. The sequence goes on along the minus strand of NC_087174.1, from coordinate 13,214,944 downwards.
CCATCCTCGAACTGGTCCGCGATGAACTGTACAACAAGGGACTCCCCATCGTACAGTTCGCCTCCGACGAACTGAGCGACGAGGGATTCCTCATCGTAACATCCGCCCGTGTAATGGTCATCAAGATGGTATTTATCAGATAGAGACTGACCATTAGAAGACTCAGGCATGTGAAATTTGGCCATAGGAGCCTTTCCCTGTGGGGGCTTGGCTACCTCTGGGGCCAAACCTGACGACTACCAAATCTCTCCATGGCTAAATCTCCCTGGCCAAACCTGATGACGACCAAATCTCCCCATGGGTAAATCTCCCTGGTCAAACCTGACGACGACCAAATCTCTCCATGGCTAAATCTCCCTGGTCAAACCTGACGATGACCAAATCTCTCCTGGCCAAATCTCCCTGGTCAAATCTGACGACGACCAAATTTCCCCTTGGCCAAATTTTCCCTGGTCAAACCTGAGGACGACTAAACCTGACGACAACCAAATCTCTCCCTGACCAAATTTTCCCTGGCCAAACCTGACAACGACTAAACCTGACGATGACCAAATCTCCCCTGACCAAATCTCCCTTGGCCACACCTTACGACAACTAAACCAACCCTGGCCAAATCTAACATGACCAGACATAAATCATAAATATAAGCAGCAATGGTGAGGAGTGAAGAATTAGAGGAACAGGAAGTAGTGGTGAGCATTCACTTAACCTGTCCCTTACTCCTTTTCGTTCTTCCCCCTATCCACCCCTTCCCACTTTTACTGCCTCCATCTCCTTGCCCTCTGCACTCCTTTTCCAGTATTACTTCTGTTTCTAACTTCTTGAGTTATATTGTACATTTCTTACTTCTTTCATATCTCTTTTGCTATTTATTTATCTTTTTTATTTCATATTTTTTCATTTGTTTTTACCCTTCTCTCTGAATTTTTGCGTCGAAGTGAGTTTTCTGTCATTGCAGCTGTGTTCAACGTACAGAGAGAAGCCCCTACAAAAGGTACGATTCTTAATTAAATTATTCAACTTAATTATTAATCTCTATTTTTTTTTTTTTTTTTTTCATATAAAAATCATTGCTTCCGCTTATTTCATATATTTTACACAAAAAAAAAATTTCCTGAATATCAGATGTAATATATATATATATATATATATATATATATATATATATATATATATATATATATATATATATATATATATATATATATATATATATTATTCTATTTTATTATATTTTTATTTATTTATTCATTTTTTTATTTTATTTTTTTATGTAGGAGGGACACTGACCAAGGGCAACAAAAATCCAATCAAAAGAAAAAAAAAACCCACTGAGATGCCAGTCCCGGAAAAGCCTCCAAAGCGGTAGTCAAAAGTTGAAGGATAAGTGTCTTGAAACCTCCCTCTTGAAGGAATTCAAGTCATAGGAAGGTGGAAATACAGAAGCAGGCAGGGAGTTCCAGAGATGAATGATTGAGAATACTGGTTAACTCTTGCATTAGAGAGGTGGACAGAATAGGGGTGAGAGAAAGAAGAAAGTCTTGTGCAGCGAGGCTGCAGGAGGAGGGGAGGCATGCAGTTAGCAAGATCAGAAGAGCAGTTAGCATGAAAATAGCGGTAGAAGATAGAATAGCTAGAGATACAACATTGCGGCGATGAGAAAGAGGCTGAAGACAGTCAGAGGAGAGGAGTTGATGAGACGAAAAGCTTTTGATTCCATCCTGTCTAGAAATTCGGTATGAGTGGAACGTCTTGGAATGCCTAACTTCATAGAAATTGTTTTAGCTAGAGATAAGATGTGATGTTTCCAGTTCAGATTATAAGTAAAGGACAGAGGATGTTCATTGTAGAAGAAGGGGACAGTTGAGCGTCATTGAAGAAGAGGGGATAGTTGTCTGTAAGGTTGAGTCGAATTGATAGATGGAGGAATTGAGTTTTTGAGGCATTGGGTAATACCAAGTTTGTTCTGAAATCAAAATCAATCCAATCAAAAATTTTAGAGAGAGATCAGAAGTCAAGCGTTCTTTGGCTTCCCTGCGTGAAATGTTTACCTCCTGAAGGGTTGGACGTCTATGAAAAGACGTGGAAAAGTGCAGGGTGGTATCATCAGCGTAGGAGTGGATAGGACAAGAAGTTTGGTTTAGAAGGTCTTCCTGTTGAGGATAGATTAAAAAACTTTACATATGCAGGAAATTAAAGCAATAGGACGATAGTCTTAGGGATTAAAATGGTCATCCTTTTTAGGAACAGGCTGAATGTAGGCAGACTTCCAGCAAGAAGGAAAGGTAGATATTGACAGACAGAGTTGAAAGAGTTTGACTAGGCAAGATGCAATCACGGAGGCACAGTTTCAGAGAACAATAGGAGGGACCCCATCAGGTCCATAAGCCTTCTGAGGGTTTAGGCCAGCGAGGACATGGAAAACATCATTGTGAAGAATTTTAATGGGTAGCATGAAGTAGTCGGAGGTTGGAGGAGAGGGAGGAACAAGCCCTGAATCATATGAGATAGCCCAGAATCATCCAAGGTAGAGTTTTTAGCAAAGATTTGAGCAAAGAGTTCAGCTTTAGAGATAGATGTGATAGCAGTGATGCCATCTGGATGAAATAAAGGAGGGAAAGAAGAAGAAGCAAAGTTATTGGAGATATTTTTGGCTAAATGCCAGAAGTCACGAGGGGGGTTAGAACTTGAAAGATTTTGACACTTTCTATTAATGAAGGAGTTTTTGGCTAGTTGGAGAACAGACTTGGCATGGTTCCGGGCAGAAATATAAAGTGCATGAGATTCTGGTGATGGAAAGCTTAAGTACCTTTTGTGAGCCACCTCTCTATCATGTATAGCACGAAAAGAGGCTGTGTTAAACCAAGGTTTGGAAGGTTTAGGTCGAGAAAAAGAGTGAGGAATGTACACCTCCATGCCAGACACTATCACCTCTGTTATGCGCTCGGCACACAAAGACGGGTCTCTGACACGAAAGCAGTAGTCATTCCAAGGAAAATCAGCAAAATACCTCCTCAGGTCCCCCCAACAAAACACCAGAGGCACCTCCGCTTAGGGGGATCCTGAGGAGGGATTAGAGCGATAGGACAAGATACAGATATGAGATTATGATCGGAGGAGCCCAACGGAGAAGAGAGAGTAATAACATAAGCAAAAGGATTAGAGGTTAGGAAAAGGTCAAGAATGTTGGGCGTATCTCCAAGACGGTCGGGAATACGAGTAAGGTGTTGCTCCAATTCCTCTTGGTCGTGGAGGATAGAAAAGTTGAAGGCTAGTTCACCAGGATGGTCAGTGAAGGAGAGGAAAGCCAAAGCTGGTGGTGAACATTGAAGTCTTCAAGAATGAAGATCTTCGCAAAAGGATCAGAATGTGCTCCACTTTGGAAGTTAAGTAGTCAAAGGATTTCTTATAATCAGAGGGGTTAGGTGAGAGGTATACAGCACAGATAAATTTATTTTCAGAGTGACTGTAGTCGTAGCCAGATGGTGGAAAACTCGGAAGATTTAAAAGCGTGGGCACGAGAGCAGGTTAAGTCCTTGCGCACATAAACACAACATCCAGCTTTGGAGTGAAAATGAGGATGGAGAAAGTAGGAGGGAATAGAAAAGGGGCTACTGTCAGTTGCCTCAAACACCTGAGTTTCTGTGAGGAAAAGAAGATGAGGTTTAGAAGAGAAGAGGTGATGTTCTACAGATTGAAAATTAGATTTAAGACCGCGAATGTTACAGAAGTTAATGAAGAAAAAGTTGAAGGGAGTGTCAAGACATTTAAGGTTGTTATCAGAAGAGCAGTCCGATCTGGGGAATTTGTGGTCCCCTCCCCAGATGGGGACTCCGAGGCTGGTGTAGGAGTTGCCATGATAATTTTGAAATTTTGAGTGAAGTGTGTGTGTGTAATTAGGTGCTTGTAATTTTATGTGGAGGAAGAGAGTTGTCTTTAGAGGGCAGGCTGTGACTGCTCCCTTGTGTTGTGAGACACAAAGGAAAACATTCAGTGAGGTCACAGCTGCGTTTAATGATAAGTTCACAGCACCTCCTGATCCAGTGCTTTAGACCTCACTGAGGGTAATTATCGTTTCGGCAGGTGACTTTTATATATATATATATATATATATATATATATATATATATATATATATATATATATATATATATATATATATATATATATATATATATATATATATATATATATATATATATATATATACGAGTATCAACTCCTCTCCTCTAACTGACTGTCTTCAGCCTCTCTCTCACCGCCGCAGTGTTGCATATCTAGCTGTCTTCTACCGCTATTTTCATGCTAACTGCTCTTCTGATCTTGCTAACTGCATGCCTCCCCTCCTTCCCCGGCCTCGCTGCACAAGACTTTCTTCTTTCTCTCACCCCTATTCTGTCCACCTCTCTAACGCAAGAGTTAACCAGTATTCTCAATCATTCATCCCTTTCTCTGGTAAACTCTGGAACTCCCTGCCTGCTTCTGTATTTCCATCTTCCTATGACTTGAATTCCTTCAAGAGGGAGGTTTCAGGAGACTTATTCATCAATTTTTGACCACTGCTTTGATCCTTTTACGGGACTGGCATTTCAGTGGGCATTTTTTTTATTAGATTTTTGTTGCCCGTGGCCAGTGTCCTTCCTACATAAAAAAAAAAAAAAAAAAAAAAAAAAAAAAAAAAAAAATATATATATATATATATATATATATATATATATATATATATATATATATATATATATATATATATATATATATATATATATATAATATCTTAGTGGCTAATAACGGTAAGAAATAAAATACAATAATTATATGTAATAGCAACAAAAATAATCTTAGGCTTCTAGTAACCAAAACATCACAAAACAATAAAATAAAATTAGAAAACATCATAACATTGAAACATTACAGGAGCATGAGGACAAAATAATGAAAATTAAGATAATAAAACATTACAGGAGTATGAGAACAAAACAATGAAAATTAAGATAATAATAACAGAAACATAGGCTAGGCTCGTAGTGACCAAAACAACATGGCGCGGTGCAGCTGATTGTCTTTAGTTCAGAAATATTTTTACGTTTTCCACCACAATGTCCCGACACAGAGACGTGAGGAACCTGGATTATGATGAGGGTGAGTGAAGGAGTCAAGGCGTGTGGGGGAATTATTGGGATAGTACTGGAAGGCTGGGAAATGTGGTGGTGGTGATGGTGGTATTATCATTATTTACTTTATTATTATCATTGTCTTATTTTATTATTCATTTTATCCATGTAGTTTTGGCTTCCTTTCTTTGTTCATATATTCTGTAGTATCCCTTTTCATGTCCTTTTTTTCACGGTTTTTTTTTTTTTTTTTTTTGTATATACCCACGATAGTTTTGTTGCAGTTTAACACAATGCTTCCCAGGTAATTATGGTCACCCTCGAGTTGTGGATCGCATCACTTAACATTAATAATAGTTTCACCATGTGGCGCAAATCATACTCAGCCTGCAAGCAAATTCTCAATATTTACCTCAGTTTCTTGGTTTAATCGGTAGTGCGTGTGTTCGTATGTTGGTTTCGGTATGGCATGGGAGTTAGATGCATTGTGTTAAACAGCAATATTCCTTTTTTTTTTTTTGACCTATGTGAGTTTTCTTACAAGTGTGTGTGTGTGTGTGTGTGTGTGTGTGTGTGTATGTGTGTGTTTGAGTTAGTTTTTCTCTTTTTCCATATTGTGTGTGTGTGTGTGTGTGTGTGGTTTCTCTCTCTCTCTCTCTCTCTCTCTCTCTCTCTCTCTCTCTCTCTCTCTCTCTCTCTCTCTCTCTCTCTCTTATATGACTGTTTCCCTGCAGAGTACGATGAGGCGTGTGATGACGATGTCTATGGACACTCAGTTGACGACAGTGACTACGGCGTGTCTCCCAGCTTGGGTAAGTCTCTCTATCTCTCTGTCTCTTGCTAATTTAATTTTCATTATTCTTAATTTTCTTCCCCCATGTACCCCTCTCTCTCTCTCTCTCTCTCTCTCTCTCTCTCTCTCTCTCTCTCTCTCTCTCTCTCTCTCTCTCTCTCTCTCTCTCTCTCTCTCTCTCACCACATCCCCCACTGCTCTCCCCAAACACCTTCATGCTGGTTTAATTCTTTTTTTTCTTTTTTTTTTTGCTGTTTTTCCCCTTCTCATCCTTTTGCCTACTTTTACAAGCATTTAACCTTTCTTTTCTTAGCTTTTTATGTCTATTTTATCTACTACTCTCAATCTTTTTTTTTTTTTGTATTGATTTAATGTAGGGCAATATTTATACATTTAATTTGTTTCATCATTTCTTATCAATCTTCCTATCAATTCTTCCCATTAGCCAATCCCCATTAAACAGCAAAAAGTAAGAATTAGATACATGTGTTTATAATCATTCTGTCTTCCTTTCTTCCCCCCCCTCCCCAGAGCAATATTTATACAGCCAGAGCAGAGACAATGCACATGGATTTGGTCTTTACTTCCCAACCGGGGCAGACATTAAGGAGGAGGAGGAGACCTTTGATGGACTGAAGGTTGGTCTGTTGTGTGTGTGTGTGTATGTGAGCAAGCATGTTAGTTTTAAAAGGTCTACTGGAGATGCCTGTTCGTTTTGGAAAAGTCATAATAATTATAGAAATACATAGGAAATTTATTTTTTGAACCAATATTCTCTCTCTCTCTCTCTCTCTCTCTCTCTCTCTCTCTCTCTCTCTCTCTCTCTCTCTCTCTCTCTCTCTCTCTCTCTCTCTCTCTCTCTCTCTCTCTCTCTCTCTCTCTCTCTCTCAGGATGATTCTGAGGACCGCAGCAGACATGATTCTTCCTCCAGTTATGAGAAGCCACCTCTTTCTCCTGAGGATGAGGTAGTTATGCTTGTTATCCTTATTGTTGTTGTTGTTGTTGTGGAAAAAAATTATTGCTGCTACTATTATTATTGTTGTTATAGTTACTGTTACTGTTTCTATGTAACTATTACTATTACTACTGCTACTATGTATAATTATTACTCATGCTACTACTGCTGTTACTGCTATTACTGCTGTTAATATTACTATTCTATTTCTTGTTCTTTTCTTCTTTTTGTCACACCAAACTGTTATTGATACTATCTTAGCCTTATTCAATTCATCCCTACCACCACTACTACTACTACTACTACTACTATTGCTACTGCTACTTCTGCTACTACTACTACTACTACTACTACTACTACTACTACTACTACTACTACTACTACTACTACTACTACTATTCCAAAAGGTAAAAAAAAAAAGAAATTCCCAGTGAGTTCCAATTCCTGAAGAATACAGCTAGAAGGAATTATCCAAAATTAGAGAAGTATTAGTATTACCATTACTACCATAATTATTACTATATCCTGCCAATCTGACTCTTATCCAACCTTACCCACACAGATCAGACTTGCTTCAATTCTTGACAAGCTGAGAAATATACTTGTTGGTAGATTATTCAGTGCATCCCTACTACAGCTACTGCCATTACTGTTACTAATACTAATCTTACCAATCCCTCCTCAGGTCAGACTTGCCTCCATTCTTGACGAGTTGAGGAACATACTTGGCGACAAATTCAGTGAGGGGGAACTAATGCACACTGTCATAAGCAACAATTTCCACCTAGAGACAACCTTGAATGCCCTGCTGAACCGTAGCTCCTCTGGGGGCCGGCTGCCTCCTCTGCCGCTGCCGCCAATACCAGTTTTCACAGTGGTGGTGTACGTGATGATGGTGGTGGTTCAGGTGTTAGTCCACAGTCACTGCCACAGAGGGAGAAGAGGGTTAGGAATAGAGGTGTGTGTTTTGGTGGTATTTCTTGGTGTTTTGTGTGTTTGGTTAGGGTAGGTGTATTTTGTGTGTCTGTGTGTGTGTGTGTGTGTGTGTGTGTGTGTGTGTGTGTGTGTGTGTGTGTGTGTGTGTGTGTGTGTTTACCTAGTTTTACCTAGTTGTGGTTTATGGAGGGGAGTAATCTCATAGTATCCCACCTCTATATCTATCCAGTTAAAAGCATGGACAGTTACGGCATTGACAATGTCTTCACTGAGTTTATTCCATTTGTTCACACTTCTGTGAGGAAAATATACTTTTTGATGTCTCTTCTACAGTTAATTTTCTTCAACTTCTTACTGTGTCCCCTTGTACTCTGTGTGTCTAAATTTATAAAACATTCCTTGTCCAGATTTTCCATACCATTTATCATTCTATAGATGTTTATTAAATCCCCTCTCTCTCTCTTCTATTTTCAAGAGTATGAATTTCCAACATTTTTATCTCTTCATAGGTTGACTTACTCAACTCCAGAACCATCTTAGTGTGTGTGTGTGTGTGTGTGTGTGTGTGTGTTTGATTCAGAATATAGGTGTGTTTTTGTGTGCGTATGTGTTTGTATTTGACTAGGAATATATATATATATATATATATATATATATATATATATATATATATATATATATATATATATATATATATATATATATATATTCGGACCCCAGGTTACTGAACACCTTCCTTTTTGAACAGTTCAGTTTTCGAATAAAATTTTGAACTCGTTATTGCTTCAATTGTGGTACCATAATTTGGTTCTGGAACAAAGTTACTTGATTTCAAATATTAAAAGACATAGTAAAAGCTGCCATTTATTACTAATTTATAGTTTCTATAAATATCTTCTTTGTTTTTATATATTTGGAGGAGAGGCACAGAGTGTCATTCTTTGAAATAAGGTAAATGTGATCCCTTTAAAAAGCCTCGATGTAAGCAGTTTTTGATGCTCAGGAGTAATCCTGAGCCACTTGTGGCTCTCTTGATGACACCCAGTGCCATGATTACTGCACAAGTGCATTTTTCCAGTAGTTTTTCCCAGCAGCAAGATGTTTTAAGTGTTTTTGATCACCTTAATTTTATTGATAAATGGGTTGCTCTTTTCTGTGTCCCTCTGTAAGGTTTCCCTCACTAGATCAGTCTAAACAGTATCTTCTGATGAGTTCTGTGTCACTAAGATCATTCATTATATCCTTTCTGGATAAATAACTTGTGAGCTGGAGATGTTGTGACTCAACCATCTTAGCTGTAGGAGCATCTGTAATAAGCTGC